>NW_027464587.1:26927500-27172500 GCF_043290135.1 Rhipicephalus microplus
GAAGCACTTGATTATAGGTCCGGGCTAGTCTTCTTTGGAAAAGCCCTTGAGCGGACACTCCAGACTAGTCCACGGCACGGGCTCGGGCCTACCCGAAAACCCTGGCCCGGATAATTTAAGCAAATGTCAAAGTACTGGAGCATAGGTCTGTGCAAATTTTTATTGCGAAATCTCTTGTGCGGACACTCCAGACTAGTGCACGGCATGGGCTCGGGCCTATCCGGAAACACGAGGCCGGATAATTTAGTTGCCACCATGGACCCCACGGGGCTCGGGCTTGAAGCTCCGGGCTTAAGACCAATTGGAAGTGGCGGGTGTGGGTCAGGGTGGGCTAGGACGTTTCTCAGTCTTTAAAGGGACCCTGAAGTCAAACATTAAATTCATTTAGACAAATGAAGTGCAGTCGGAAAACTGTAATTTTCTTATTGTACTTTCACGAGTTTATTACTTCAGAAGAATAGTAAGGTAAACAATCCAATGTCAAGTTTCACACCAAGAGCTTCATGTCATTATTATATACATGAAACAGCATTTCTCGTATGTTTAGAACACCGGCTAAATGAAATGATCTGGGTAGGCTAGACTTTCGCAGAGGTCCATGCATTAAATTTTTGCATATTAGGAACTACGAAGGCTCGACTGGAGGTATGACGCCACGACGGAAATTTTGGGGGACGTCGCCATCCGCATATTTTCGCGCGTTTTCTCGCTCAAGAAGAGAGCAATATTGCAATTGTGAAATGGTAAGTGGTTGGCAATAAAAAAGTGCCTTTCTCTTGAGTGTTCTTTGAAGCTTGCTGCGAATGTTCTGCTCATGTATATTGTGGGCATTCTTCATGCGCTTCTTTTCATATATGCATTATCATAATCATCACCCGCCTGGGTCTCTGTCCTCATCTTCACTGAGTGTCACCACAATCATCATCATGTGTGTGCACGCTCGGTCTGAGACTGCCCGTTCGTTGCTAAGCCCTTGGGCTGAATAAACGCTGTCTCAACCCAGACGTCATATGTTCTGGAGGTGGATGTTCGGTCCTTGGTTCTCTTCCACTTCGCTCGACTCCCTGGAGCTGCGTTCAGGCCGCCGATTGCCCCCACTGTCTGGCAGCATATCACAAAACGGGCCTGCCAGCACTGCTACCATCGCTGCTGCCATATCTCCCCCGCCATCTTCAGCTGCGCCTCCTGTTTACGTACACAGCCACCAGCGTGATCTCCCTCTCTTCGCCGGTCTTCGCGGGGAAGACGTGGAAGACTGGCTCGATGAGTACAGCCGCGCGAGTGTTGCTAAGCACTGGGACGATAGAGCCAAGCTCCGTTACGTCTCTTTCTCCCTGACCAGTGTGACGAAGACATGGTATTTCAACCATGTCATTGACTTACCCGACTGGACGACCTTCCAACACCAGCTGCAACATGTTTTTGGGACACCGACCATTCGTTCCGCCATCGCGAAGAGGACCCTCGATACTCGCCGACAACATCCCGGCGAATCCTACACTTCCTACATTGAGAATGTCCTTTCACTGTGCCGGCGTGTCAATTCATGTACGCCAGAATCGGACAAAGTACGCCACATATTGAAAGGCATTGGATCAGTTGCTTTTAATGCCCTCACTGCGCAAAATCCGGTTACCATCGCTGACGTCGTAGCGACATGCCAGCGCCTTGATTCGCTCGAATCCGTTCGTCTCCAAACGATATGTCACCCATTGTATCCCGAGAACTAGAAAGAAGAAACGTTTTTTTTTTATTGTGGGGCAGGCATTTGTATAACTTTTTATGTGTGGGAAGTGCCTAACTTTTCATGCTTCTTGTATATGGAGATACTTCCTTTATCTGAAAGAGGTGAGCTAAAATTAAATATGACAGGCTCTTTAAAGCAACACCTCGCTATATCGTGCTTGTAATTTACATGCATTAATACTTTATATCCTTATTCTTAATCTTCACTTGAAGTATAAACAATATCCTAATATACATAATATAAATACAAAAGTAAGAGGATACGAAGAACTTAAAAATTACAGGCTGATCAGCATCCTGTCTGTTTTATACGCGCTATTTTTTACAAAAATATTCTCGTACCAAATTGATGACGGCTTTACATTGGAGTTCAATCAAAAGACAGGATTCAATAGACTATATTTATGCTCTTAATCATGTGAAATAAATTTGTCTTATAAAAATAAGGGGCCCTAAAGCTGCGCCTTCAGGAGTCCAACGCGATTGCAATATTCTGTTCTTGACGCGTATTTTAAACACTTAGTGCATGAAACTTTTTCTAACTTGCTATGCACCTACTACGTAGTTCTAAGGGTACAGTAGAGGGTGTGCCTTTTGTAGAGAGTAACCAGCTTTAAACCATGAAGTCATTATGTTGATGACACGTTCTGACACCCGATGGCAATGTAAGCTTGTACTACGCATTGCTTCTGCAATATTTCAAGTTGTAATGTGAAGCATGTATACCAGCTTTCGGGGATGAATGGATCGATGGATAGACGCTTTGGGCATCCCTTTTATAACGAGGCAGTGATAACTTTGCCATAAAGCTCGCAAGAAAAAAACGAAACGGAATCTTTCTTTTTATGTTAGCCATCAGGCCAACATAAAAATGCCTTATCTAACAACATAATGCCTTATATACTTCAATCAAATCGATTATAATATAACAAAGAAAACAATAAATTTGTGTTCCATCTTTCTGGCACTTCAGGCAGATTTTCTCTGCTATTTTGTTGTTATTATTCTCCTTTATCTCTACTTTTCTGCCGCCAGTACTCTAACCGTCGCTTACTTGCTTCTATCGCGGACTTGTTAAGCTTTCCCTGTTTGTCCCTGAAACCCAAAGCCTCATGTAGGCTTGTACCCACACGTATACCTGGGTGGATATCGCCGTATTCAATCAAAACCTGTTCAATTGTTTCCTTAACTCCCCCACAGTATGTACATTTTTCGTCTTCTTTACTGAATTGCGCTTTATGACTACGCGTTCTATGACAACTCAACCTCTCTTAGAACAGCACCTCACTTCCCCTTGAATTATCGCAAAACCTCTCCCGCCTTAGTTCGTTCTTGCCCATTCGGTAGTTACTCGGAGTCGGCTTCTTTTTCATCGCAGTCATCCAATAAGTCATCTCTGCTGTTCCGTTCAATGCTTTTTGCTGCTGTGTCGACCACAATTCCAGCCGTATACTTACTGGTGAGCCCCCTAGTTATTTTTGACCAGTTTGTGCCCACGCTCTTCCTATACAAATACCTGAACACCTTCCCTGCCTATCTAGTCGCCTTCATTTTTCTAAGCCTTTTTTCGAATTCTATTTCGCTCTTAGCTTCCCTTACATCAAATACTGTCAATCCTATATTTCGCTTTACATCCTCATTTGTCGTCTTCCCGTGAGCGCCCAACGCGAGGCGTTCCACAGTCCTTGGATTTACATTCATTCCTGATTTCACCTCCGACATTATGCACACCACTGAGTAACCAAATGCGTGGCCCTGGAACGATTGCGCATTTCGACTGACCTCGAAGCACTTCATACCTATCATACCTCCATAACACTCTGTGGTACAATATAGAAGCATTCCCCTTTCCCTCTGCGGCCAATGTTTTTCCTCTAATTCTAAATATTTATCTCCTTCATTTACCCGTACTCCGTGGTACTTGTACTCGCTTACCCTCGGTATTCCTTGGCCCTGTTGGCGCCTGATTTTTGTGATCATTTAATGTCACTATTTCACATATTGTAGCACTAAGTGCTAGTCCTAGAGTCTCGCCTTCTTTTCCACGTATATCTACCAGCGACTGTATATCGCCTTGACTGTTCACAAATAGCACAATGTCGTCTGCATAAAATAGGACTGGAAGCTTCTGTGCAGACATCGCGTCAGCCTGTTTGTGTGACAGCTTAAACACAATGTTGCTACTTTCTAACAATTTTGCCATCCTCACAATGCACAGCATGAATAATAGAAGGGACGAAGAGCATCTTCGCTCAGCCCCTTGTTAATTGCTATGCTGTAATTGCTGCCTATTTCTTCGCAGACAATGGGAACTGTTTTTTTCTCAGTATATTTCTCTCAAAAGCTGTGTAGAGGCGTCTTCTATGCCCACTGCCTTCATTAAGTCTCTAAAAACTTCCTGATTAACGTGGTCATACACCCCAGCGATGTCCAAATAAGCTACCTATAAGGGCCTCGTTTCTATTTTAGTTATTTCTATACACTGAGTAAGAACAAACGAGTTATCGTCTAACCGCCTGTCGATTCGGAATACATTCTGCAGTTTCCCCAGAATATCAATGAGCTCTGCCCCCGTTTCTATTTTTAGTCTCACTGCCAGCATCGCTAACCTGTACAGCACAGCTGTTATGATTAGTGATTTTAACCTTTTCGAATGTTAACCTTTTCTCCCTTGCCTATATAGATTAGGTTCATTCTACTTTTGTGCCAATTGTCTGTTATTTATTTCGCCTGTAAGCACTTTTTACTAATTTTGGCAGTGCTCCTTTAGTGCTATGTCCTAGTTCGTTGTTGAGGCGGACAGGAACACCATCTAAGCCCAGAGTAGAGAGCGTAGGAATTTTTCCTTCAGCCTTCTTCCAACTGAAATTTTCAAGTACTACTTCTTTCTCGGTTGCACTTTTTTCCTACTTTTACACCCCGGAATAGTCCCCTGGGTGACGTTCTCAAGCGAATTTGCTGTTACATTTGGAATATAACCTAGTGCTTCGTACCCTTCCAATCTTATTCCGCCTTCATCTACCGTATGTTGCTGCATTGTGACATACTTCCAACCGAGCGCTATCAGGTAGCTGCAAAATATTTTAGGCGCAGCCTTTTTCTTCCTGCGAATCTATATAATCAGGCCCTCACTTTCACCTTCAATTCTTGCCTCGACCAATTATTCTACAATGGTTGTGTTTTCTAAATATATGCCTCATATTCCGTCAACTTCATTATGTGGCCGCTTCTGCCTTTTTTCTTGTCTTTGTACCCGTGATGCCCCACGTCGCTTTTCGATCGCTTCCCGAATTTCTCTGTTCCACCAACATTTTGGCTTTCACTTTCTTTTCCAGCAAGTAGCTTTCTTCACTTTTTCTATCTCTCTCGTCATTACATGTAACAGATCCCAGTCTTTGCCCGGTAGTGTTTTTCTACACTCTAAATACTGCGGAGGGTATCGCAGGAGTAAAAAAGCCAAGTTACTCTTCATAGTGTTGTTCTACTCTCGCAAAGCATCAGATAGAGTGAAATTCATTTTCACTGTGAGTGAAACGAGAGAAGAAGAGTTTTTTACTCTACCTCTCTTTGCGAGAGCAGAATGCCCATATACTCTTCAAGCATGAGAGAGTAAAGCGTGGAAAAACTCCTGCTGCTGATTACTTTTAGATGTGTCGGCACACCGCGAGTGATTAGAACTACCTATTAACCACACACAAATGCAGTAAAACGTCCGGTATTTGATTGCTGAAGTGTTAGAGACGACTAACAAAAACAACATCGTTAACAGCGCGCACCAGTGAATATCCGCGCACTAGAAAACCCTTTGAACTCGTGATACCACCGTTTTTAGCTTCGGATCTCTCTAGTGAAATAAGCGAATACTATTTCATGCACTCGATCACTATCGAAACCTAACGGCAAACGGCTATGACATTCTCCTGGTAATAATATTGATCTTTTTCGCTACCACCATCACACACTTGCGATGGTGCCGTAAGCCTAACGCACGGTACGGCTAAAGTGAAAAATTGTGGCTTTACTTATAGTACATCAACAAGAATGGCCAAAAGTATGTCCAAGGGGGTGAAATAAAGCGAACTGTTTAGTGTACACTTCAGAAGCGCGATGTTTCTCACGCAGAAATTACTAACTACTTAGCGAGTCAGTGCAAATGACGTTCGTATAATCGGATGCGCTAATCTTCCTTTTTCTACTGTGAAAAGTATGTCGGATAGACGTTCTGATCTCACGAAGCAAAGAACAAACACTGTGAACACGTTAGCTACAGTCCGGCTGGTTTCGAGAAGTGCAGAGACACTCAAGTTTACGCGTCTTAACATGAAAATGTGAACATATCACTAAGAAGTGTTAGGACATGAAGTGATAGACACCCATCTTTCGGTGTGGTCTAGTGGTTATAGTGTCGGGCTCGCAGTCTGCAGTAAGTTCAGTGGTCGAGGGTTCGAGTCCCACACTTTTTTTTTCTTAGGGCTCGTATTTAGCCACCCTTACGATCCGCGCGCGTGGCGATCAGTCAAAGACAATTCCGTCAATATTTCGTTGAAGCGATCCGTCAAAAGCCCAATTTCGCCTCAAGTGCTGCCATTTTTTTTCGTGAGGTGTACTACTACCCTCTTCGGTCGGATTATGCTACTCTGCTTCGGGCAGTGTTACGTCACTCTGTTGAAAGGAAATGCTTTAGCCCGTTCTGGGGAATCACTGTACTCTGCCTCAACAAGAGTTAGTTTACTCTGGAAAAGAGAGTGCAGTATGGAACAAGCAATTACTCTCCCAAAGAGAGTGGCCAGCACTCTGGCCAGCATTCTCTTAGATCTTAGAGTGTACTTCATTCTTGACTCTTGTGTCTATATTTGTTATTTGTGTGCCAATCATACACGAGCTTCCAAACTTTAATTCTGTTGTTAATTTCAGTTTTATATCCCACTTGTAATGTTATGCGTTTATGATCACTATTCAAGCTTTTAATGCAGTCCTCGTATAGTCTCATCTAGCTAAGTTTGTCATAGATTCTCTCTGTCATACAGAATATTCGATGCTCAAATTGCCATGTCCAACTCCCCACCTGATCAGTTCCTCACACTTAGGCCCCACGTTAACTATCTCAAGACTATTGGTGTCATCTTTCGCAGATTCAGAGCACTTCCGGTAATACTTTCTTCTAATACATGCGGCGCTATTCTATTCCATTGGTGGATCTAGAGTGCTCCCTGTATGTTCCACTGTCAGATCTGGAGCAGCTCTGTCGCGAGATCAACTGCACGGAGTAACTTTTTCTACTCCGCGAAAATCGGCAACTTTTACCGGAAGTCGCAAGCGCGTCGTGTCTTCAAACGGCGCCAACTTTTGGCGTGCCAACGGACGCCGGTCACGTCAGGTGCGCCTTGCGTCGGAGCTCACGTTTCGAAAGCGTAGCGTTGTTGTGCCCAGTGTGCCCACTCAAACAAAAAAAGAGACGTGCGCATCGCGTTCCATTCAGACCCTGTAGTTTGCTCCAGGGGGATCGCCTGTGTTCTATTGGTAGACTCGCTTCTCTTGCCCTCCGCCAGAGTGGAGTGCCCCGACGCAGAGTTCGTGAGTAACTCCGAATCCGCTAATAGATGACGCCTTATGTTGTTCGCCAAGATCTAGCAATAACCGGCCCTTAGTGCCTGAATATGCGTCAAGGTCCTGTATGTGAGCATTCATGTCCCCTAGGAGGATTATTTTGGGCCCATGAAAAAGTTCTATAATATCGGCACCTAGGCACTGACAATAATTTACTAGCCTCGAACTCATTTCCCTGCAGTTATTTTCCGTCCCCAAGTGAGCTACACCTAGCCACGTTTTTCTTCCCCCTACCGTGTCCGGAAGCGCGAGGAGCTCTCAACACGTCTGCTTAACTTTGTCGGATCTGGCTTTAATATGAATTAGTATTTCAACACCCTTCCCCCTACCTTTTTTGATATTATCCTGTTGCATCCTTCCCAAGTACAAGTCAGAATCTGTGGTTGACTGATAAATGTATGGAGTTTAGCGTCTCAAACCCACCATAGGATTCTGACAGACGCCGTTGTCGAGAATTCCAGACATGTCGACCGCCTGGGCTTCTTTAACATGAACCCAAATCTGAGCACACAGGCCTACAGCATTTTCGCCTCCATCGAAAATGCAGCCGCCACAGCCGGGACTCGATCCTGCGACCTGCGGGTCAGCAGCCGAGTACCTTAGCCACTAGACCACCACGGTGGAGCCAGAATATGGCGTGGCTCTTCTAAGTTTCCAAAATGTGTTTCTGTAACCGCATAAACACTTGTCTGTTCTTTGTTTAACTGCTCTTCAATTTTTGACCATTTTGCCTTTTTTTCTGCCACCCTGTATGTCATTGTAAGTAATTGCGACACGCGCCTTCTTTCTTTTGCCGTTTGTCTGATTTTTCACTATACCGCCTCTCAAAAAGTTATCCTGGTTGTTTTCCTCGTTACTAGCTCTGCTGGGCCCCAAAGGATCTGCAGGCCCCTTAAGAAAGCTATGTTGCGTCGTGCAAGTCGCACACCCATCCCGTGATCTTGCCTCCTATCGAAGTTAAGTCTGCTTCGTTGAAAACTACCCCACCTATGCGCCTCCCTAATTCTTTTACCTCAAAGCATTTATCTCGACTCATTTATTATATCTCCTGGCTTGCGTCGACAACCACTCTGTGCTGGTTTCCGTGATGCGCAGGTACCTCTGGTATCGTGCATACCACTACCTGTACCTTAGGGGAAACGGCGCGTATGTCATCGACCCCTTTCGCCAATGTGACCGCTAGTCCTGCCGATTCTTCAATCAAGACATCCTTCAGACCACCCGCGATTTTCACGAGGTTTCGTCTATTAAATTTAGCTGTGTATTTTTCGCTCGCTTGCCTCAACACTCCTTCTTGCTTATGCCCAGGAAACTTACCTAATGAAACCCTTTTCTCGCATTTTCCCTTTCTTTCATTGCTCCTGCACATCAATTTGAATTAGTCTACATCGATTATCATGTGTTGTCACATTTCCACTGGAGTGTCCTATACTTCGAGGTTACCTGCGCTTTTATCACTGGCTGCTTTATACCCTCCCACCCCTAACTACATCGTGGAAGCTGGGCCTTGTGTGACCATTGAACCAATGAACCTGTTTTTTTCCTAACCTGTTTACCATTTCTTCTTCGCTGTTCTGGTTGCAGATGCCCTACCGTTATCTACATCAGCGTCTTCTTTGTTCACCTTCGCTAGTGTCTTCTTGGCCAACCTAAGACCTCCCATAGCGTCCGTTTTTCCTTACTCTGTCGCCAATGCAGTCTCCAGCTCGGTGATTCTCACCATCAGTTCACTTAGGACAACCATCACTTTCTCCATTTTTTTCTTTTACCTCACATTGTCTGCACATCACGTTAGCTTCCCCCGCATTCACATCCGCACTACCCTCCATTTTCAAACCCACTTCGCATCCTGAAAATTCACTGTCTTTTTGACAACGTATGTTTTACAGTCCTTTCGACTCAAGTTTACCAGTGTCCACAAGTAGCGCAATGGTCCCATTTGATAAAACAGGACGCGGGGCACAATGAACACTGCCCTAAAAAAAGCTCCATTAGCTGTCTCCACTCCTATCGCCAGCGGTCCTCATTCCTACGAAAGTCGCGTCTTGACTCGACTACGGCTGATCTGTGTCTTAGCGGCCACGGATTCAGCTGTCGTGGTTTCAACGGGACGGGGTTATTTTTTGACTATAAAAGCTGTAGAAGCACATATTCTAAGGCTTCTTGAAGGGGCAAGTTCTAGAAGCTGCATGTATGCGAATCACAAATGCAGCATCGCTAATGTGGGGGCTTCCGATTCTGCTCCCACGTCGAATACATTTTACACAATGGGACCCCACAGAAGCCACTGAAATCACATTTTCGCTGGGATAAAAAATGCTCTCTAAAATCTGCACACGAACCTACAGACTTCTCGAAAATCTAAGTAGTACAAAGACTAAGCTTTGATTTGAGCCCACAATCTGTTTATGCATGCGAAAAATACGTTTAAAACGCAGCTTTGCACAACTAAGTCGCGTTGCCGACTTGCATCTTGGACCATTTAGTACTTTGATAAAACCACCAATATCGCCGCACGCTTGGCTGGCGTTATGACCGAGTCCAAGAAAGAGAAGAAAAAAGGCGTTATGGCCGAGTTCGTTATCAACCGAGCTGGCAGCTTCCGCGGGTTCCAATTCCAAGCAAAACATTTCCTTCTCTCTTTTTTCCTGGGTAGTCGCTAGGGGGCCACGAAGTGCGGACGCGCCTCATTGGCTCGGCGAATTTTTCTGGTTTTCGGCATTTGCTTGCCTGCCACTCTGTATGCAGTCTTTCTAAGTGACTGCAAAAGTCTTGCGGACTCTCACCAAACCAGATTTAAGCAGGTGAGCCCAAATTTCGGCTACTGTGAGAAGATTTTCCGTACAGCCACGCTGGCTTGACAAGCCTATTGAAGGGCACGGTAGGCCTGACGCGTCCACGTCGCCAACAGGTGCTACCCATTAGCTGTGCTGGCATTATCAATGGACGTTGTGGCAGTCGATGGACAGGATATATCACCAACTGAGTTCGGTAAAGAACGCGGATGGTGCGAGATAAAGCGTAATGCCAAGAAATCAGCTGAAGACACCGACCCAGGGATGAACCAGCAAGCAACGCCAGCGTGTTTCAAGAAGGAGGCATTTATACAGAAAGCAACGCAGCATGTGCGGAAAATCGCCAAGGCGAGCCGAATGCCCACCCTGCCGACTGATGATTACAAGATCATCGTATGACTCCGGAACGACTTCAACGTATCGCACTACCAGAAGGATCGCGTTCACTGCTGCATACGCAATGTGGCAGGGGTGGGACGCGAGGCTGCCGAAGAGGACAGCGTTTGTCTCAATGAGCGCCAAAACTTCTTTGTGATAAGCACACCGTCAGAAGATCATGCAAGGCGGTACGGTGGCATTTGCAAGCTGCGCATCGGTGACCACGAGTTTGAAGCGAATCCCTACAGAGCGGCGTCGGAGAACACATCCAAGGGCCTCATCAAGTGCATATCACTGGACGAAAAGCCAGCAGACGTGGTGAGAAGTCTCGTGAAATACCGTAGCTTAAACGCCCTACATGCCAAGCGCGTGAGCAACACGACCAACGTGATCATCTTGTTCGACGGTTACTACATGCCCCGTTACGTGAACTACGGAGGAACGGTGCTAAGGTGCACTCTTTACAAAAAAAACATTTTACCTTTGCTTCCAGTGTGGTCGTCTGGGACATAGCGCTGACGTGTTCCCCAACCCCAACGACAAGAAGTGTCGTGGGTGCGGATGCAGCAACTTGCCCGATGATGATCAGTGCGAGTCCGTGTGCTTGCTGTTCGGAAAGGATAACCTCACCGGAGACCGCCTCTGCAAACAAAGTACACGACACCCTACCTTGTCAAACGACAACAGTGGGAACGCAGAATGCGCGAGGATGCTGAGGTGACCTATAGAAGCAGAAGCACCATCAACGATGCAGGGGAGGGCTCCCGCTGACGCCATGCATCAAGAAGACGCAGCGGCCACAGGCCATCGGCCTCGAGGCAGAGCCGCGTGCGGAGCCGCACTTACTCCGGTAATCGTTCTCGGGTGCACTCCCGCAGCGTCTCCCGACCCCGTTCAGCGAGGACTAGCAGCAAGTCGAAGACCCAAGCAACCTACGACGCTTCAGCCAAAAGCAGAACTGTGTTCGACCCCCATAACGTCAGGTGAGTGGACGTCACCTACGGTCGCGTGTCTCGCGCACCGCAGACGTGAGTCGAGACTGCCTATAATAGAAACCCCGACGTAGACAGGCGCGAAAATACCAAAGAGCTCAATACAGAAACGACTATATGAGTTTGAATGTTTATTAAAAACACTACGGCAGGAGATTTCAGAGTTAAAAAACAAAATTGCCGCGTTAAAGAGGGAGACGCCAATAGTCTCTTTACCTTCTTCTCTTTCTAAACCCACCACCACCAACGCAGCTGCTATACCGACCAGAGCGCGCAAGAAGCCATTGTTGCGACTCTGGGTCCCACGGGTTTCAGTTTGGTAGCGGGCCCCCATCCTAGGATCCATCGTCGAACTAGTCATATGAGGCGCTCGTAAAGTGATAGCAATTTATTTACATGGTTAGTAATGGAGAATTCGAAAAGAGAACAAGAACTCAAGAACTGTACATGAGAACTGTTGAACTGCAGAACTTGTAATACACGAAAGTCTTTAGCTAATATAGCACCGCGTTGCCAACCCTGGGCGCATTGTCCGCGGCTTCAGCCAATATGGCGTTCCATGGTCTAGGTGCTCCACCCATGAAGCCGGAGAAAGACACCACACAATGTACGTGGAGAGGGCACAGTCTACACGATGCCCAAATATGGTCACAAACGCACTGCACCGACGTTTCGCACATGTCACCAAGATTCGCGCACGTCCGATGATCTTAGCTGACCTTGGTTTCCAAGGCTCTTCTGGCAGTTGCGTGAGGTTCCAAATTCCGGCTGCCAGTACACGTGTCAAACTTGCCTGACTGTGTTTGCGTAGGACAATGTAGTGGTGTGCCAGCATATTGTCAAAATATGCCACTCCATTCAGCCAATCCTATGGATAAAAGGGGGAAGGTGAAGTAGTTAACTAATCCCTCATCGTCGAGGCGGGCTCCCGCAAGGGCTGCAACAGATAGTACCTTTTCCTTCCCTTCCACCCCACATTCCATTCCTCGTTCTTTTCTAGAATCAGTGGCTTGGCTGCGAATATCCAAGGCTCGGCTTCTCCTCGCAAGATGCAGCCTCAACCAGTTTGGTTTTAGCTTTCAGCCCCAACTGCAAATACCATGCTGGTTCCAATATTTCCAGATCCTCAGTGACCTCTAAAATGGCCCAGCTGCCTCCTTGTCTGCCTCGAAAGCCCTGCATAGAGTAGAGCTCACAATGGCCTTTCTTGGCTCGTGCGTTTTTTTTTCGCGAACCGGTCCTGGACGAACCCCTTGTTCACGTTTCGCTGACCGGAAATCAAGTCGCCTTGATGGCACACCCTTGCTTGGAATGCGTCGGAATATTTTCCTCCCGTTCACAAAGGCCGAAAAACTTCAATAATGATGATGGTCGTAACACCATGGACGCGCAGGACGCGCTCCCCGCACCCTCTAACGTAGAGCGCTAGAGCCGGAGCACGCTGAGGTCAAATAGCAGAAAGGGGAGGAGCAACTCCGCGAGTGAGTCTACAAACTCGACGACAAGGTAGACGCGATAATGGCTCAACAAGTGAAGCACACCACGCAACTAAACAGCGCAATAGCTCAGAAAACCACGCGAACCGAACAGTTGAGCGCTGCGATATCTCGGCTCACAAAGATGGTCGCGACGCTGAAAGCGTTCATGGACAATATCGAAATGCGTCTTCCAGGTTGGATTGGGTCGCCCCACGCGGAATACCGGGAAACCTTACTTTAAGCTAGTACCTAACGATGAGGCGCAGGATTGATGGGACCGCAATTATTAACACGTACCGTCACCATGAATCCACACAAAACCACACAAACACAATGCTCACTACAGCGTCACACACAAAACACGCTCACTATCTTGCAGTTCAACTCCAGAAAATTCAGGAGAAAACGAGCACATCTCTAACAATTCCTGCGTATTCGGGAACAACCGGACGTCATACTTTTGCAGAAAACCAACTACCCGGTCAAGCTGGTGGGGTACAAAGCTATCAATAAGTCTGTGAACGCGGGAGCATCACCGGTTGCCGCGACGCTAGTGCGACGCAATCTCACCGTGGCGCAACGCGAACTTACAAGCATGCACTCATAGAGCTCATTCCGCCGAAGAGGTGTAGCCCTGGCATGTTTACACTGAACATGTATAGCAGGCCCAAAGCCAAACATCGTTTCAGCACGTTGCTGCGAAAGGTGCATGAAGCAGCTGATTACGGGTCCTTGCTCATCACGGGAGACTTCAACGCACCCCACGTGGCGTTGGAGTACAGATCTGAAACTCGAAATGACAAGCGCCTTTGGGACGAAGTACAGAATGAGGGGCTCGAGCTTATAACAGACCCTTCCGCGCCTACGCGCAGGGGCAACAGCGTGTGTGCAGATACTTTATCCGTCCTAGCGTTTATTAGGAGCATCTCTAGCGCACAATGGCACAATACGCAGGAGACCTGGGAAGTGATGACTCAGTGATCGATATCAAGGTCGACACTGGACGTCACCGCCACCTTCATTGGTACACCGCCAAGGGCAAGCATCGTCGGCTTGTAAATTGTGACGTGTTTCGAAAAATCCGGAAAGAGCAGAAACGTGGCAGCGTGACTATCGAGGATATCGAGAACTGGACCACGACGCTTGGGGGTGATTTAGAAATGGCAACGCGGGAGGTTCGGCTGGAAGCAGAGCTAAAGGTGATAGGCTGTAAACTACTACACATGTGCGAAGCCAAACGCAGCCTGCAAGACAAGTGGAAGCGTCAACGGCACAATAGAACGCTACGCAGATGCATTGCACGGCAATGCAGGGATATAGAAGAGCATTCCTTACAAGTGTGCAGAACGCAATGGTAGAGAAAATGTAACGGGGTGGAAAAACAGCTGGGCTTGGCCAAGACGTGGTATCTCCTCTGACATCTCTTGAATTCAGAGGAGACCAAAACAGCGCACGCACGTAAGCTAAACAAGTTACTGCGCGAGTACAAAGGCAAGTCCTAGCGCTTTCTTGATGACGTGCGCAGCCATTACTTCAAGTCCTCAAGCCCTATCGCGCAGCCGGCGTATGGATGGAATAGCGAGAGTAACGCGGAGCTAGACGAGGACTTTAGTGCGCCAGAGGTAAGGTTGGTACTGCACAAGCTCAACACGAAATCTGCAGCCAGCCCAGACGGGATAGCAAACAAAACACTGCGTAAATTGGACGATGAGTCAATAGAACATTTGACAGCTTTTATGAACGAGTGCTGAAGCGCAGGCTCTATACCGAGTTCGTTGAAAACGGCACACCTAATTATGATTTCTAAACTGGGCAAATGGGCAGAGATTGACAATCTTCGACCAATATGTCTAACTTGCTGCGTTGGTAAGGTCACGGAACACGCGGTTTTCGCTCGTCTTACCAACTACCTCGAGGAACGAGACATGCTCCCGCACACGACGCTGGGGTTGCGTCGTAACCTTTTCACGCAGGACGTTATGCTTCAACTCAAACTTGATATCGCAATCTACAAACTCAACACTCGAGCTCGACCTCAAGAAAACGTTCGACAACGTTAAACACGCCACAATGAATACTTGAAAGCATACGAGCGTTGGTACTGAATGAAACAACGTACCACTACGCACGGATTTCCTTACAAGTCGCCGGGCCGCTTAGCCATCGGTGGACTAGAATCGCAAGATATAGAGATATGGGTTGCATGGGCACGCCACAGGGCTCCAAAATTTTGCCCATGCTTTTTAACCTCGTCCTTGTCGGATTAGGACAAAATTTGGCGGAGATAGAAGGCCTCCACCACAGCTTATACACCGATGAAATCACCACTTGGGTTGCCTATAGGTAAATGACGGACACATTGAGCAAACGTTGCAGGAGGCGGTTGACGTGGTACAGGACTACCTTCGCGACACAGGACTTGAATCCTTCGTGGCTAAATCAGAGCTGCTTCTCTACAGGCCGACATGCAGGGGCTGTAAATCCAAGAATGCCGATTCTTCCAACGAGCGCGCAGACGGAGATAATAAAGTAGTAACATCGTACGGCGCTGTCATCCCACAAGTTAACAACAATCGAGTACTGGGCTTGCACCTGTCGGCCAATGGCCACAATAATGAAACCATACACAGAGTAGACGGTGCTGTCAATGAAACGCTCCACCTACTGCAACGAATAAGAAATCGCCATAGCGGAATGAAAGAAAGCAATACCATCTGTCTGGTACATGCTTTGGTAAGTAGCCCGATAACGTACGTCGCCTCCTACCTTCAGTGGCAGGCGACTGAACGAACAAAGCTGGACTGTCTTATCCGCGAAGCGTACAAACGCGCAATAGGCTTACCAATAAATACTAGCACGGAAAACTTTTTCGACTTTGGGTTGCACAATATCCTATATGAACTAATTTAAGCACGAAACATCGCCCAGTGCAAAAGTTTGGCGAGAACCAGAATCGATCAAAACCTCTTTAGGAGACTGGGCACAAACTACCACACGCAGCGTGGCGAAAGGGTCAGAACACCCAGACATATTCGAGAGCGCGTCGTCCTTCTGCCCTCGCCCAGGAATACGCATCCCACACATCACTTCAGTCGGTGCAACAAACGTGCGCGAGATCTGGAAAAGAAATTTGGCAACAGTCAAGACACCGATTACGTATACACGCGGCCCATTACGAGCGGCACCACCGTTTCGCCGTAGCGATCACGAATCACGCAGGAACTTGCATCGCGAGTGCTACACTACACAACAAAGAAACGGAGGTGGCTGAAGAAGCCGTATTAGCCTTTGAAATAGCTACCACGGACGCCGAAGTGATCATAGGCGACTCTCAGGCGGCCATACGCAACTTCGCCAGCGGCCGGATCTCCCGCAAAGCAGCACACATTCTCAAAATTTGCGAAGGCAGTATTGGCCACAAAAATTACAGTTTTCTCGTATGTACCCCCGCCCTCACAGATCCTCCCCTCGCGGGCAACGCGACTGCCCACGCCGAAGCACGAGGCCTTGCACGCCGAGCTGTGGCACCTGCCTGCTGCCCCGATGTCTCGCAGACATCGAGGACAATGCGGGAGTGGACGTGGTGGGTCGCATGACCACTTAAAGAGATATCACTCAACACTACACACTGAACAGATGCGAACTTTCACTACCACCCGGAAAACTAAACAAAACACAGTAGGTTGCTTAGAGACAATCGGAGATTCGCAATTACTTGAACTCATTCTCCTACCCCCCCCCCCTGTTATACAGACATTCATACATCCGATTACTGTGAAGCGTGTGGAGCAAGAGGGACGCTGGAGCACGTGTTGATGGAGTGCGCCGGGAGCATGCACCAGCGCTCTATGAACCGGGTAGACATGGCAGTCTCGAACCGCGAGGTGCGATGGGAGGTGGCTCTGCTCAGCCGCGACCTCACCGATCAACTGTGGGCACTCCGGCACGCCCAGGAAGCCGCCCGTGTTCAAGGACTCGAGACCATCACCTTGGCTGGGTTGCTTGTAGCCCTATCCCGATAAATACCACCGGACATTCTCAACGAAGTTTTTCTTTACTCGCTCTCTTTTTTTCTTTCTTTCTTGCGTTCTTTTTACAAAATTTCTCTCTGTGTTTACAGAACTCGGCCACCAATCTGATGAAAATGGGTTTGATTGTGCCCACGGCTATAGCATTTCGAAGTAGTAAAGAAGTCTAGAGCACCTATATTTTGATGTCTGTTCGCAGTGACTTAATAAGGTTGGGGCAAGGGAGGTACAAGTGTCCAGGGCACCACTTGGATAGAAGCGCCGAGCCGTGCCCGTCCAATGTGTGCTCGGGGTCTTCCAGAGGATCCAAGCGGGTCACTATTGCACCCCGCGTCTTGTGGAAAGCTCGCACTTCCAGGTTCAAAAGCAAAATCAGGGAGCAGAAGGGTGGGAGGAGTATGCTCTCACACTCTTCCACCACTTCCTTCCTCACTTTTTTCCCTCCTGGTACTATCTGTGACGCTAGAGAGTCTTTTACTGGTTAAATATCGTTCCTTTTCTTCAGCAATCTAAACACAATCTTCTGAGAGCCTGGGGGGCTCCTAGTAACCTATGACTCATAAAAGCAAGGAGCCCGTGGCTCTTTGCTTATATTCAACTTAATGAAAATGTATAGGATAAATAGGTTCTTGTAAGCCTGCTTCCACCTAAGCTCGATTATGATCAAGAACGTATACGTTTCCAGGGTCGTACACGAAATATTCCTCTGGGATTCTGTGTTTGCTTTATTTGTGGTGTCACGTCTGTTTGTATGTGTGCGTATATATACACATGTAGAATCGTAGTGATATCGGCGCGGTAGGAAGTTCAACGTCCCTATTCTCCTTGTAGCTTTGCCACTTAACTTCTCGCTTGAAATGTTCGTTTTCTTCTAGCTCAGCCCGAATATTTTTTTCTTTTCAGCACTTATATAACCCTAGCGAAATTGGAAAGGGAGAGCACTGTCAATGATCTTGTTGCTAAAGAATTGCGAACGAGTAGCTCTTAACGAACTCATGAGACACGACGATAGTTATAGCGCGAGAGCAAAACGACGACACAGAGACAAGAAGGAGACGAAGGACACGAGTGCTACCTTCCAACTGAGTTTATTGCGCAGAGCGCGAAAATATATAGAGAAGGCAGTAACCATGTGACAAAACCGTATGGCGCAAAGAGCGAAACATGAGGTAGACAAAAAACTAAAAACGAAAGCACAGAAAAAGGCAAAGAAAAGTCTATAAGGAAACGAAACAGTAAAGTAAAGGTAATATAACTACTTGGGCGTACCGAAACCTTCGGGGAACCTTAATTCCTTCTCGAACAAAGACGCGGAGGGCTTGCTAATGCAAGACACCAGTTCGCGTGCCATCTGCGCGGCCTCGACAATGCCTCGGGTGCGCTCATCTTTGTGCTTGTACAGCGTCGCTGTGTCCTTGAAAAAAGGGGCACACAGTTGCACTCAGTGCAGTGCTGAGCAAGAAAACAATCTTTTCCGTTTCTAACATTGTTAGCGTGTTCTCTCAGTCAATGGTTCAGTCACCTTCCAGTCATTCCGACATAACAAGCATCGCATGAAAAGGAGGTCCTATAGACAACATCGCGGGAGCATGCCGCATACCTGTTTTTATGTAGATCTCTGCATTCGTTGTGACTGCGTTTTCAGGGGTTTTGTAGATTTGGTGAGGCTGATTAATTTGAACGGTGCTGAAAACAGGACACGAACTCCAACTCGTTTTTCAATTTTCTTGAACCTGTGTGATATCTGGTGTTTGTATGGAATCACGGCTACCCTTTCACGCTCTGTATCCGTGTTGCTCGGATTCTGTCGGTGCTCTGCCTTATTAGTCCGCAGAATAGTCTCAGCAACAGAAGCGGTAAACGCCTCGGGGAAACCCGAAGCCTTAAGCCAGGAAACTTGAGCTTTGAAGCTCGCAGAAGTTGGCGCACGACCTATTTAAGGCATTCTCAACACAGGTTCGTGCTATGCCTCGCTTAACTAACTTGCTGTGAGCGGAAGAAAAAGAAAGTAAAAGTTTCTGCGCATGTGGTTCATAACACCAACAGATGTGCTGTGAGCTAAAAAACAGTCTTAAATCCAAAAAGGGTAACTTGTCATTCTCGAGCATTTCATGTGTCAACACAAGAGGGATTAAACAATCTTCAAACACATCTATCGTTTGAGTCACAATGTAGTGGAACATAAAAGTATTAGAATTTAGAAGAACCAAGAAATTATCCACGTATTTGAATACTTTGACGACATGCGAGCCTTCTAACTTTTCTGCAGTTTTTTGCCCATTTTCGCCAATAGAAGATCACTTAGTAGAGGTGCTATGCATGAGCCGATTCAAACACCCTTTTTCTGCAGATAAATGCAATCATTCCATTGAAGTAAAGGTAAGGTAGAGCAAAACCAGGTCAAGAAAATCTCGCGCAATAATGCCAGTTTTTAATTGGAAGTTCCAAACCCCGAAGATATCTATGTTGTCCCTTATACATTCTAATACCTCATCGTGAGGCAGGGAGTAGTATAAGTCCTTTATGTCAATTGAAAAACCGAAAAGATTAGATTGACTTGACTGTTGAAACATTCTATCAGTGCCTGAGAGTTTTTGATCAAAAATGGGTCCTCAATCTTTATACACTTTATATGGGTCTCAATAAACAAGCCTTGTTGCTTTTTTCATGTACCACTTTCTGTCACAATGACACGGGAGGGCATGTCAACCTTATGTGTTTTGAAAGAAAACATGCTGAGCCCATTTTTGTCACTTTTGCTAATATGCTGTGCTAACTGTTTCAACTCTAGTTTAAGAAACAGTTCCTCGGCTTGCGTTTTTACTCTGTCTAGATGAATGTCGGTACAACATTTGAAAATAAAGCCGATAGCTGTGACCACTTTTTCTAGGTACAAGATATTAGGAAGAACGGCAAACCACCCTCCTTATCTGACGGCACGACACTAAGTTCATTGTCTCTCAGAAACTTGGTCGATTTCCGCATCAGAAGGCT
Organism: Rhipicephalus microplus; assembly: GCF_043290135.1. Classification (NCBI taxonomy): domain Eukaryota; kingdom Metazoa; phylum Arthropoda; class Arachnida; order Ixodida; family Ixodidae; genus Rhipicephalus; species Rhipicephalus microplus. The sequence goes on from NW_027464587.1 coordinate 26,947,519, forward strand.
GTTGCTGGTAGGCTTACCCCGTAGGAGCACGTCAACGCCTTCTGAGATGCATCTGTCCGAATCCTCTAGTGAAGCGCGGCCAGCAACAGAGCGCACCACTGAAAGAAGCTCACGATCGGACCTCTCTCGGGTGGCGGCGAACTTCGGACCTAGGGTGAGGGTGTTGTGGACGTAGTCTGGGAGGACGACGTCACTGCATGAGTGGGCAACCGCTGATTGCCGGGGCTTAATTGGGCACTGGGCACGAACTCTAGTGAGCCTACGTGACCACAAGCTGTTTGCAGTGTGTTCAATTTGGTCGCAGTACTCTTGCCATCTTCTTTTCTTCACTCCCGGTGTAAGATGTGCTTCTTGAAGCTGGACGTACAGGGCAGCCCGGTACGTTCACTCTTCTATTGGCGAAAACAGGCAAAAAACTGCAAAAACGTTAGAAGGCTCGGATGTCGTCAATGTATTTAGATACGTGAATGATTTCTTGGTTCTTCTAAACTGTAAACCTTCTATGTTCCACTCGTTTGCGACTCAAGCGATAGGTGTGTTTGAAAATTGTTTAAAGCCTCTTGTGTTGACACAAGAAATGCCCGAGATTGACAAGTTACCCTTTTTCGATTTAAGACTGTTTTTAGCTCACAGAACATCTGTTGGTGTTATGAATCACGTGCGCAGAAACCTTTACTTCCTTTTTCTTCCAGTCACAGCAAGTTAGTTAAGCGAGGCATAGCACGAACCTGTCTTGAGAATGCCTTGAATAGGTCATGCGCCCACAATATCTCTGCGAGCTTCAAAGCTCAAGTTTCCCGGCTTAAGGCTTCGGGTTTCCCCGAGGCGTTTATCGCTTCCGTTGCTGAGACTATCCTGCGGACTAATAAGGCAGAGCAGAGGTAGCGACAGAATTCGAGCAACACGGATACAGAGCGTGAAAGGATAACCGCGATTCCATACAAACACCACATATCCCACAGGCTCAAAAAAATCGGAAAACAAGTTGGAGTTCGTGTCCTATTCTCGGCACCGTTCAAATTAATCAGCCTCACCAAATCTACAAACCTCCTGGAAACGCAGTCATCAACGGAATACAGAGTTCAACATAGAAACAGGTATGCGGCATGCTCTCGGGAAGTTGCCTATAGGACCCCCCTTTTATGATGTGCTTGTTATGTCGGAACGACCGGAATGTGTCTGAACGATCGACTGAGAGAACACTCTAACAATGTTAGAAACGGTAAAGATAGTTTTCTTGCTCAGCCCTGCACTAAGTACAACTTTGTGCCCCTTTTCAAGGACACAGCGACGCTGTACAAGCACAAAGATGAGCGCGCCCGAGTCATTGTCGAGGCCGCGTGATAGCACGCGAACAGGTGTCTTGCATTAGCAAGACCTCCATGTCTTTGTCCGAGAAGGAACTAAGGTTCCTCGAAGGTTTTGGTACGCGCAAGTAGATATATTATCTTTACTTTTCTGTTTCGTTTCCATATAAACTTTTCTTTGCCTTTTTCTGTGCTTTCGTTTTTGTTTTTTGTTTTTGTCGTACTCATTTTTTGCTCTTTGTGCCATATGGTTTTTGTCTCATGGTTACTGTCTCTTCTATATATTTTCGCGCTCTGCGCAATAAACTCAGTTGAAAGTTAGTGCCTGTGTCCTTCGTGTCGTCATTTTGTTCTCGCGCTATAACTATCGTCATGCCATACCAACTAGCCCAAGCTGCCACACTTCATGAGACACGTCAGTCTTCATGCTTACGGTGGACTTTCGTGGGCCGACGGGGAGAAGAAAAGATGAAATAAGAAAGCTGAGCATAGGCTTTTCTACATTAATTCGTTCGTATCTTTTTGAAATCAGAAAGTTCTTCACATACTAATATTATCTGGTGTTGGACGTCTCAAAAACCGCGATATTATTATTTGAGATTTTCCAGAGAATTTCCACCACTTGGAGTTTCTTAACGAGCACTTAAATATAAGTGCACGGGTATCAAACATTTTTGTCTGCATTGAAAATGAAGCTGCCACAGCCATACTAATAATTTATGGGGTTTCACGTCCCAAAACCTTGATATCATTATGAAAGGTGCCGTGGCGGAGGGCTCTGGAAATTTAGAACACCTGGAGTTTTCTAACGAGCACTTCAATATAAGTGCACAGGCATCAAATATATTCGGCTTTAGCGAAAATGCAGCTGTCGCAGCAAGGATTTGATCCCGCAACATTCGGATTAACAGTCGAGTGCAATACACACCCAAACAATGTGATGGGGCGTTCATGTGCTGCTTTCTAGCTTCCATCCGATTGTGTCACATCTAGTTTTTCCGTCTGTGTACCGGTACACTTTCCCACGGAAATATTGCTGATCAGCGTGTGAGGATATATATCTATAGGGTTGACTATAAGAAATGAAGTACCCGAGTATTTTTTAGAAGACTTAGGTGCTGACGTCTTCATGTAAAAAAAGGAAGTGTAATGTGTAAACACACTATTACTCCCCAAATTACCATTTGCGTTCCAAGTGCACCGACAGAGGCGCTTTCATGAAAATGCTGGCATCATGTGATCATTAGGCCATAGAAAATCGACTACATTGCCTATGTCTCCAGCAGTGGGCCTCACGCACAATAACACTAAAGAGATACAGGAAGTGTACTTTGTAAACATAAATGAGCCGAGATGGGAGTAAATGACTTGTCCTCTAGTGCATGCCCCTGTGGGAGTTTTAAAAACACCGTGTGTAGGGAGTATAAAATTTACTCTCTGATAAGAGGGGTTTTTTGGGTGGATTTAAAGAGGTTTTATTTACATCGACAGATGAACTTTTTGACGCCAGTATGGGAGTTTTTATTTACATTTATAGGGGAACATTTGTAGGTCGGTATGGGAGCAAATTTTTACATAAAAAAACTTCCACAGCCATTCAATGCGTAACTTTATATAAATTACCTTCGAAGCACACAATATTGATTACACATAGACAAACATTCACACAGCGTTCTCGTATAATATAACATTCCCTCAGACCACAGCTAGCCTGTTCATATTTTACATATTTACGAATTGGACAAAATACAAGAGCGTCACAAATTACACCCACAAAATTTATTGAGGTACAGCTAGCCGCTCACAAGCACTCCCACACTCTTTTCGCCGGGTATATATAGGCACCATATTTAGACCTCCCATGTAGCTCTAGAGGGACGCTATTTTACGAATAATTTAGCAATAAAGATTCACAGCGTAGGCATGAATTTGCAGTAGCCCAATTGAAATCATTCAGCACACACACCTTTCATAGTAAACTCACTTATTAATGAGTACTTTCTTAATTATAGTGAAACTTCATTGTTTGCTGGTGCTCAGTTGTATAAACTGAATTTGCAGTAGCAGTACTGTGTGTGAATCTGTAAATTAAACAAAATCGTACACAAAGCCAGCGAGTGCTTGCATAAACACTTCAACGGCGCGCATTCCGCAGCGTCGGCGAAAAACAGCGACACCACCGCTACCGCGTTCGACCGATAGACCTCATTTACGAGTACGGCACGGCTTTACGATGATTGATAGCTGGTGGCCATAAAATGCTTGCTGCTGTACAGTTTTCGTCGTCATTATTTTTCACACGGCTAGAAATGGGCATCCGCTATCCCCGCAGTTTAAGCTGCGGAGCAATAGACTTAAACAAGACGGTTCGCAATCGCGGTTCCTGTTGTTCGCAATGCATGAAAATGGCGTACGCCGTTTCTCTGAGCATCTGCCTCATTAAGTACTAACCTTCGCGTTAGTCATTTGACAGCTGCAGACGCATGGCGCAGAAGAAACAATTTAAACTGTGATTTCTAGCAGCAGCATTTATTTTCCGCAAAACACACACTTTCCTTCGCCGGTGGCTCGTAGAGCTCGCAACGACAGCTGGTGCAGCAGTACGTGCCTGCCCAGCGCTGGCTTGTTACCGACGGTGTAGCGCGACTTCCTTGCCGCTTAGAGGTAGCTGTTGGTTAAATATCGGTCACACTCTAAAAACCAACATTGCCGGTGGTCGGGGAGAGCGCTTTTGCCGGCTGCCGGGGCAAGCGCGTCACCGGCACATCTCTCGCAACTGTGGCCGTTAGCAAGCTTCGGAGGTCAAACGAAGCCTACTTCGAATCACTTCGAAGTTTTAGACGGTGCAACTCAAGAAGCAGCCGCTGACGATGGCAACAGCGGCGGTCGGGGCGTGCGCGTCGCTGGCAGTCGGAGAAATCACGTCGCTGCAGCCGGGGCAAGCGTGCCACCAGCGCATCTCCCACACCGACTGCCAGCCAGCTTGTAAGCTCCCGAGGTCGAGTGAAGCCTACTTCGGTTGATATGTGGGGTTTAACGTCCCAAAACCACCATATGATTATGAGAGACGCCGTAGTGGAGGGCTCCGGAAATCTCGACCACCTAGGGTTCTTTAACGTGCACCCAAATCTGAGCACACGGGCCTACACCATTTCCGCCTCCATCGGAAATGCAGCCGCTGCAGCCTGGATTCGAGCCCGCGACCTGCGGGTCAGAAGCCGAGTACCTTAGCCACTAGACCATCGCGGCGGGGTGAAGCCTACTTCGGTCCCCGCCGCGGTGGTCTAGTGGCTAAGGTACTCGGCTGCTGACCCGCAGGGCGCGGGTTCAAATCCCGGCTGCGGCGGCTGCATTTCCGATGGAGGCGGAAATGTTGTAGGCCCGTGTGCTCAGATTTGGGTGCACGTTAAAGAACCCCAGGTGGTCAAAATTTCCGGAGCCCTCCACTACGGCGTCTCTCATAATCAAATGGTGGTTTTGGAACGTTAAACCCCAAATATCAAGCCTACTTCGGATCGCTTCAAAGTTTTTGATGATGAAACTACTGAAGCAGCTGCTGACGATCGCAAAAGCTCACTTTTACCATTGGAACTATTCCTCGCAATTCTCTGTAACTCGGCACTTTGAGGCGAGTTATTCGCGACGTTTAGTCGAGGAATCGGGCCGATCTCAAGCACGGTTCAACGGTGCCAAATTCCTTGAAACGTTGGCACTAAACAGGAACCATCCATTGCGAATCTTCGCTGATACTTTCATTGCCAGTCGACAGATGCTCGCACGGTCACCCTCTCAAGGCACTGGATTTTCACACCGGCGTATTAAACAGACGCCCGTACGCACACACACACACGCGCGCATACACGCACATAGCGATCAAAGGGGTTTTGTAGCGATAGCTACTCTGGCTTCGCTGAGACAATTTTGCGTGGCACTGGTCTGCGCATGCGCAATGATACTCCGCCACCGCCGCGCGCGGCTTGCCGCCGGTGTGCGCGCAATTCGATGAGCTGCGCAGACGATCAGTGGTGTCACGCAGCGGAGCAGGCACCTCCCTCGCACTCGGCCTCGGCCGCGCGCGACTCGCCGCCGCCAATGTGTGCTTTACAGAGGAGTGCCGTCATAGCCTTGGTAAACATATGGACGCCGACGCGCGCGCCTTCCCTGTGCAGTCATCATCTGACACTGTGCTGGAGCCGTTTGATAGCGCCTCTGACTGGCGTTTGCCACTGTGGTATAGCCATGGAGAACGAGAGTGCAAATGCTGCTCAATGGTGCAGTAGAGCGGAGAAGCTCAACTCATCGGATCCCGAAGTAGTTGCCCAGCAAAATAAATATACATTTGCCACATAACACGTATACCGTGTGTGGTTCATTGGAACAGCTGTAAGCATGATAATCAAGCTAATTCTAGACAATGAAGAAAGATTTCCAGAGGAACGACGTCATGACCTTGACAGACATATTGGCGCCAGCGCGGGCGCTGCTATGCTATCACCGAAAGACAGACAATTCCAAATACCGTGTTACTTCACTGACCCCCGAGCCGTCTTTGTGGCAATACAGAAGCTACCTGGACGTTGAGCAGAAAAGATACATGTGCCACATATTACGTATGCCGTGTGTGTGTCATTGCAGCAGTAGTAAGCATGATAATCAATCTAATCCTAGACACTCTAGAATGCCAAGCATATACAGCTGAACCTTTGCTAACGCTACGTATATTCTGGCATAGCTGAGTTAAGCCACTGCCTTTTTTTAGAACTCTCATAGGGAGCTTTAACCACGTCCCTTGAAATTCCGTGGCGAGTTTAACGAGGTCATGTCGTTAATAAGTACTGTCAATAAGGAAGGGGCGTTTTACGACGACATGTGCTGAGTTCACTCCGCTACCAGGAATTAAATGACTGGGGCAGGGGAGTTTTGTAGGCTCATATGCTGGTGTAGCGGCGAGGAGGAGGAGAGACGTGAGATGACGTCGAAGGCGGCCGATGGGGCCGTGCCGATCTCGCCACTTTATTGCAGGCCTGAAGCGGAGCCACGTCGACTACCAGCGTCCTAACCGCCAGGCGTGTCAGCTCGTTCTAATTCTCGCGCAGCTCGAGCTCGCATCAGCTGCGCGAGAGGCGCGGCGCGGTGATTGAAAAAAATGATGATGATGATCATGCACTACAGGGCTCCCCCCCTAGCGCTTTGCGCGATTTGAAGTGTATATAACAAAGAAAGAGAAAGAGACTATATACATGGACGACAATCCGCAAGGTGTCCGTTTAGGAAGTCCAGTTTGTCAACGTGTAGTGACCATCGGGAACCAGTGGGTCTCTGGTGGGCGACACTTGGAGTTGCGCAGAGGACGAAGGAGGAAGTGCCGAGTCACTCTGGTAGCCGACAAGCGGGTCTCACGGCGACCTGGTCGGACAGGCCGAGAGTGGACCGTGTGTCGCGAGGTCATGACAGGATGGTGGGTGACAATGTTGGCGCTGGGTGCAGAGGACACTATACTGCCGCCTGTCGAAATTAGAGGTCCCGACAGGGCGCCATGATGGTGGTGGTGGTGGTGGTGATGGTGGGCATGCGCCAGTATCTGCGGCTGGGTGAACGTCGGTATCTGCACCAAGGATTGGTGCTGGTCTGTCTGGAACGCACCCAGTGTGGGCTGGGCCAGCATGGTCTGCGTGGGCAGCATGGCCTGCAGCTGTTGCAGTGTCAGTGGCTGTCCCGGGACTATGGCAAACGAGGGGGGCGACATCATGCATGGCAGTGCCAGAAAGATGTTGGGCCTTGGCCCCAGGTTCTGTGGAATGACAAGCGTTGGGGTGCCAGGCGGTCCTGGATGTTCCCCATGGGGCCTGGGCCCCGTCTGAGGTCCCAGGGTCAGGCCCGTGGCATGGGGTGGCCGCAGGGCCAGCTGGACTCCCTGTATCTGTCCCAGAGAGCTCTGGGTCTGCCCCAGTGTGCCTTGTATCAGAATCGGGCTGTGGCCCAGGCCCGGAATGTACTGGTTCAGCAGGAAAGTGCCGTGCGCAGGTCCAGCCGGAAACATGCCCGGCTGCGCTGCCGCGGGGTTCCCGATGAGCAGCGGACTCCCCGTGTTGAGCCCCATCGCGGCTCCACGCTGCACCGTGGTCGCAGGCTGCGGCGCCGGTACAGGCGCGGGCCGCGGTGTGGCCTTGTGCTGGGCCGCCCGGGGAGACTGGGACCGGGTGGTCGCCGCTGCCGAAGGCGTCGTCATGTTCGCGCTGCCACTCGATAGCTTGGGCAGGATCTGTGGCTGTTTCGGCTGGATGAGCCGGGGGGCAACAGAGGTGCGAGGACTGGGGCTGGCCGAAACCACCTGTGCGACGCCGAGTCTCGACGCAGGTGCCTGCTGCGGCGCCACGGGCAGAGGGGCGACGGTGGCAGTTGCTTTGGTGGTTGCCGGTGTCGACGCCGACGATGAGGGCAGGCTCTGACTCCGCGAAGGCACGGCGCTGGGGCCCGTCGTAGACCACGAAACAGAGACAGGGACAGGGGCGGGGAGCGGGGACGCCGAGGGTGGTCGGCTGCTGGCCGGGGAGGTGCGAGTGGAATGTGGCGAGGCACCCGGCAGGCCATTGCTGGCACCAGTGGCAGGTGGCGGAGCGGCAGGGGGCACCGTCGAGGAGCTGACCAGCAGCTGCGGCGAGGAGGAGGCCGAGACGTCTGAGCTGGTGGTCGCGGAAACGGCGAGGGCCACGGTGTCACGTGCCGTCGCTTGCTCTGCGTGCGCTTGCGTGCGTACCTTGCTCTGCGACGCCGGGGAAACCTGCCTGGTGCGGGTAAACGGAAGCGGACGGTATGTGTTGCCGCTGCGGGCGAGCACCGCAGTGCAGAGGGCATCGTAAGGCTGCGGGCTGGTGCTTGAAGTGGCAGCGAGATGGCGCAACTCTACCGGTAGGGCGTCGAGAAGAATGGCGTGCATCAGCAGCTGGTCCGTGATGCCATTCACCGCAAGAACGGCGTCGAGCTGCATAAACCATACCTTGGGGTAAGTTGATCGGTACGGCGGCACTGGTGGGCAGAGTTGCGGGAACATGGCCGCGGCCCGCTCGGCGAAGGGCGTGTTCTCCGGGTCACCAATGTAGCGGCGAGAGAAGAGGAGACGTGAGATGCCGTCGAAGGCGGCCGATTGGGCCGTGCCGATCTCGCCACTTTATTGCAGGCCTGAAGCGGAGCCACGTCGACTACCAGCGTCCAAACCGCCAGGCCAGAAGCTCGTTCTCATCCTTGCGCAGCTCGAGCTATCATACGCTGCGCGAGAGGCGCGGCGCGGTGATTGAGAAATGATGATGATGATGATGATGATGGCGCTACAGGTACGAACCGGTCCGCAGCCCTCCACTGACCGCTACCTCGGTATCCCGGCTTCGACTACTCCTCCTACCTCAGATCCAGTCGCACGAAGATCCAAATCTGCACCTGAGCACGACGACCAGGTAGACGACGCTCCCACTTCGACTGGTCTCAGCACCGAGAGAGGCGTCCCCTTGGAGCCCGCGAACGCAGGTCTGTCACTCGTGCCTGCCACTTGCACGTCTTCCTCCACCCCAGACAACTCAGGCAGGTCAGTCTTCACGACGGCAACCTCGCCGCACGCCTTGGAGCCTGCCGCAACTACGGACATCGTCGTGCCTGCTATTCGCCCCCCAATCGCGGAGGCATCGCCGTCGACGGTGTCCGAAGATGACTCTCAACCGGCCTTAACGCGCCATACGTCTTGCAGGCAGCCACTATCACCTACCTCAACGTCTCCCGCAGCTGAAGTTTCTGCCCGTGACATGCTACGACCGAACTTCCAGGATGCTGCCGGACAGACCGCACGTTTTGTACCACCCATGCAGGCGGACAACCACCAGGCTGCCGCGACGAGCACGGGCACGCCATTCAACCCCCAGGCCACGACTTCTGGGCTCCACAACCATCCCTCGGAGCCTTTGACACTGGACGGCAACTACCAGACGTGTGTTCGCAACGCGGGCTCGTTGGTGACACGAGCGACGACGCCCAATCCTACTGCCTGTCTACCACACTTGACAGCGCACAGAAGAAATCATCGCGTTCGCCGTAAAACACAACGTCCCCTTTTCAAGCGTCCTGCTATGCAGCCGTGCGTTGCAGCTTTGGCCTTCAAGACGGCGCAAACACCTACGACGTTTTCCCGACGCAAGGGCCAACCACTTGCCGTGCACATGACTAGCCGCAATGCACGGCGTTTCCGCATCCGTCGACTCGGCCACACGCCCCGGCATGCCGGTCGCAGTGCTACGCGGAGGCCGGTGTTTCATCGACAGAGACGTCCGCACCAGCATGACCGCGACGTTGCTCCTTGTCGACAGCAGGCTCGGCACCCTGTGCGCTGTCGGAGACCCCGCTGTGGCTGTGAAACTTCAGTGCTCGGTCATCATGGGTGCGTTCCGACCATTCACACTATTTCGCCCACATTGCCGGCGCGAGCTCTTCAGCGCCTGTCCACAGCTCCAGCTGTGGGCACGTTTGTCAGCCGCGTCTACTCGAAACGGCGGGTGCGCATTCGAATGGTCCCGCCGCGTAATTGTGGGATGGACGTGTCTATGAACACAGCGACCCGGCACTTCCTTCTTCGTCCCTTGCGCTTCTCCCAGAGTCGCCCACCGGAGACACACTGCTTACGGATGGCCCATAAACGTTCACAAACTGGGCTTCCTAAACGGACACCTTGCGGATTTTCGTTCATGTATATAGTCTCTTTCTTTTTCATATGTTTTCAAATCGCGCAAAGCGCTAGGGGGGGGAGCCCTGTAGCGCCATCATCATCATCATCATCATCATTTCTCAATCACCGCGCCGCGCCTCTCGCGCAGCGTATGATAGCTCGAGCTGCGCGAGGATGAGAACGAGCTTCTGGCCTGGCGGTTTGGACGCTGGTAGTCGACGTGGCTCCGCTTCAGGCCTGCAATAAAGTGGCGAGATCGGCACGGCCCCATCGGCCGCCTTCGACGGCATCTCACGTATCCTCTTCTCTCGCCGCTACACTGGCAAAACCCCCATCTCGGCTAATTTTTGCTTACCGTGTAACCGCAATGGCCAATTATCCTATTTTCATTACATCCATGTCATTATTGCTGTGAACTGAGCTTTCACAAGAGAGGGAATTACGATAAACTTAGGGATATGTATTATCGACGTAAAAAGTAGTGTAAACAGCCGTAAGTAAACACTGTATACCACGCGCCCCCCAATCACCATGCACCGTTGATGAGCGCGCACCAGTCCTACTTGGCATCGCTGCACATCTCCATGGCGATGACTGGACGGGACACATTAGACTATTTCTAATGCTTGCCGCTGTTCGCGTTCCATTTAATGCCGATTGTACCAACATCTGAGGTTTCTCGAAATGATCACAAATGCAGTCCAGCCGTCCTTTGGCGAGGGTTAGTCATTTTGATATCTTGACCACTCATGATGTTTTGTTTTCTTGCTTCTGCCGGTGAGCATTTCGGCAACTGGAGTGTTCAGGTGTAGTCTGACTCTAGTGTTGTTGACACAGTTTATTTGAGCCAGCCCCGCAGTGATTATGTGTTGAATTTTCCACGTGTGTCCCAGCAATTGATAAGGTTTCGGTGCTTTTCATGTCATTTTACATTTCTTCCCACTGGTCTTCCCCCCCCCACCTGCCTTTGAATGCGTGCAGCATTCCAGGGGGCAGGTGAAGTACTTCTGCGTGGCTCTGCTCTCACTGCTGTACCGCAATTCACTGCACAGCAGGGCACCTCTGCTTGAGCTCAACAAAACGAAAAGGCCAATTATGAAAACGAGAAGTTATATTGGCGTGTACATTGTTACGAGGCGTCATGCCAACACGATCCTGCAGGCGCCACTGCTCCAAAACTCACCTCTTCCAAGGTGACTGGCTGTTTGGTAGTGTGCGTTGCTCAGCTGGCGACTGCTTCTGCGCAGAGCTGATAGACTAGCGGACAAGATGACGGTGAGTTAAGGCAAGGTGTATGTACAGCATAGAAATAGAGGTGTTACATATTCAGCACTAGGGCCGACAGCTTAGGGTCTTGATGAGCCGAGATTCCTTCTTTCTGACGCACACATCGGCTTCTTTTTGGCTCATATGTCAGCTTTTTATAGGCACCGGGTGGACCTTTACGTCACCAATGTCCAATAAGAAGCGCCGCTGGCCGTGTTGTCATATTCCTTCAGTCTAGAACTGCCACTGTGCTGCGTCGTGATCCTCGAATTCGGAGCCGCAGCTCTCAATTGCACCCAAGGGCGAGGGATGTTGCCACGCATTGCGTAAGACTCACCAGATCAGATGGCGCCAATTGCTTCATCGGCCTCGTGGGCTGAGGGAGCTCACCGTGTTTTGCGTAAACGGACCGGCGCCACCACTTGATGACGTCGTTGAGATTAGGGCGTCTGGTGGGCTCGCTCACAGGCCTTGACACAGAATCTCTTGGCAGAGGCAATGACTTTCGGTGTGGACTCCCAGGCGTAACAGCCCCCTTGCCGCGAGTCAATGCACCGGAAAGACGAGCTGCTTCCACTTAGCTCAAATTTCCGGCGCGCTCTTTCGCCAGGTGCCTCCAGGTTTGCCTCCAGGGTCATGGGGAGGATGTAGGTCCAGGCTCACTTTTGTGAACACATGCCATTATTGAGGACGGGTCCCAGCTCCACCAGCTTGTCACCAAAAGTAGCTTCGCTCGTATATTCTGACTGTTTTTGGTCACTAAACTTGCCGACGGTACTGCCGCTTGTGAAGAACAGTTCGACACAGACAACACACGACACAAGCAAGTGCCTTCGGTTACCCGACAGAACACCAGGCAAAGTATAGTACAACATATACCTAGCCACGTGTGTATTAGAATTTCGTTCCCTCTACATCAAGAGGCCCATGTGCGACACAAGACTCTTAAAATGAGCACTCGAATTTTTACACGTACTAACGTTACGAAATACAATACAACATAAAGCTAGCTCATTGAGATCATTATTGACGAGAGCGCTCAGCTAGAGCCGATACGAGTCAAAATTTTGCCCCCAATCACCAGCGAAACACCGAAAGGTGGAGAAGGTACCAACTAAAACGCGCGGCTCCATGCGTCTGTATTAGCAATTACCTTTCGTTTTTTGTAGCGAACGTATAAATTTTGCTGTTGGAGTATCAGGCTCCACCCAGTAACCAGTCACAATTAGGCGACATGTTATTTAACTATGGTTTGAGAACAGTGGCCCGTTTTGACCCCAAACCTCGCACCGGAGGCATCACAGGCTAGCTTTTCAACAACCCACATGAGGCAAGTGCATTCCTTTTCAGAGGTACTGTATGCCTCTTCCCTGCAGCTCAGTTTTTGACTTAAATACAAAACTGGTCTTTCGGTACCAGCACTGTCTGCCTGGCACAATATAGCTCTCATGCCTCGATCAATCAGGTCGCATTGAATGACAAATCTCTTAAAGAAAACGGGTGCCATGAGAACGGGCTTTTCGCTTAGGGCCTGTTTCAGCTTGCAAAACGCATCCTCTTTTTCTGAGTCCCATACTAATTTAACCGACTCGGACTTACGAAGTGCGTCCGTTAGAGGGCTGGCAATGCTAGAGTAGTTTTGCACGTAATGCTGATGGTATGCAGCTAGGCAAGGAATGCCCTTATCTCCGATTTTATGGCTGGTCGCGGGTAGTTCACGACAGCAGCTATTTTAATTTATGAAGGTTGACGCCAGCCACGCCCACAACGTGTCCCAGGTAAGACACCTCGCCGCACTCTAGGTGACATTTAGTAGGTTACACGGTAAGACTAGCTCCTTTCAAACTGTTCAGCACGGCGCATAATTGCTCGACATGTTCTTCCCAGTTGTTTGAGAAGATGGCGACATCTTATAGATACGGCAGAGTGAACTCAGAGAGGCCGTTAAGAACGTGGTTCATTAAGCCGGAAAAACAAAAGGGCGCAATTTTCAATCCAAAGCTCAGCTTAAGTGGACGATACGTTACGAATGGAGAAAGCAATGGGCATAGCGGCAAGCGCGCTCCGTAAGGGGGACTTGACAATACCCTCGCACGAGGTCTAACGCAGAAATATAGCTAGACTGTGACGCAGTGTCTTCCCTCCATTCGTTCATTTGTGGAGTTTAACGTCCTAAAACCGCTATATGATTATGAGAGACGCCGTAGAGGAGGGCTCCGCTGATTTCGACCACCTGGGGTTCTTTAACGTGCATCCAAATCTGAGTTCACGGGCCTGCAACATTTCCACCTACATCGAAAACGCAGCCACCACAGCCGAGATTTGATCCCTCGACCTGCGGGTCAGCAGCCGAGTACCTTAGCCACTAGACCACCATGGCGGGGCACAGTTTCTACTCTCTTCTCTAGATTTGGTATTGGGTAAGTTTGGTCTCAAGTTATGGCGTTAAGACACCGAAAATCAATACATAGACTCGGATCTTTTCCCGGCACTTGAACCAATATTAGACGGGATGTATAGTGACTCGAGTCCAGTACTATGACTCCTATCTCAAGCATTTTGTTGATCTCCTCTTTCATGATCTGCTTTTGCACAGGGGAACATCGATACGGCTCGCTACGAATTAGCTCCTCACAAGTTAGCTCCATATCGTGTTCAATCACCATCATGTTTCCGGGACGTCAAAAAACACGTCTTTAAACTCGAAAACAATCCTTCTCATGTCCTCTTCTTGGACTTCACTTAACCTAGGCTCTAGGCTCAACTGCTTCAACATTACCTGCGATCCCCTTTCGATTACATCACTAGAGGTTAAAATTTCTGCTCCCTATACCTCTGAAGCATTCAAAAGCAGATTTATGACCTCTTGACGTTGAGCGTGTGGTTTTATCAAGTTACTGTGGTAAATTTTGTTCAACCACCTTCCTAATTTATTTCATAATTGGTATCAGAAAGCTTCGATATTACTTTGGTGGGCCCTTCGCAATGAACCTCGAGCTTCTTCTTTTTGGACAGCCACAGCAGCATTACCTGACTACCTACTTCAAAGGGGCGTTTCTTCGCCGATTTGTCGTAGTAATACTCCTTTGACAACACTTGTGCAGCCTTCATGTGGCTTTCCACAAGATCTTTCGTTTCTCTGAGCCACTGAGGAGGTCTAGAACATACGCAATTACATTAAGGTCCTCATAGAATTCCTCCCAAGACTCGCGTAGCCTTCGCGATGGTGTTCTCAAACTTTTGCCGTTCACAAGCTCTGTGGGGCTAAAATGAGTCCTCTCATGAGAAGCTGATCTCAAAGCGGACATAGCGGAAGAAAAAAACGCTTCCCAGTCACATTTCTGCTCGTAGTAAAAAGCTCTCAGTATTTTTTTTAAAACGGAATGCATATGCTCTATCGGATTAGATTGCGGGTGATGGATTCCGCTGTGCACTGCTTTTATTCCGCATTTATCCAAAAAAGTAGAGGTAAGGCAGCTGGTGGAGACATTACCGTTGTTGCATTGGATTTCAGAAGGAATTACGATCCGTGCAAATATAGATAGCAGTGCATCCACGAGAAGAGAGGCAGTGAGCTCCTGAAGTGGTATCGCTTCCGGAAATTTTGTGGCTACACAGAGGACCGTCAGGATGTATTGACAACCTTGCTTTGACTCGGGCGATGATTCGACGATAGCAATTACTATGCACCGAAAGGGTTCAGTGATAATTGGCACAAACTTCATGGGTGCCTTCCACTTGTTCGTGGATTTCCTCGCACTCTGACAAGTGCCGCATGAGCGCAAAAAATCTTTGATATCTTTCCATCATTTCCACCAATAAAACTCAGGAGAAATTTCAGCCTTGGTCTTTCTTATGTCGAGAAATCCTGCCCACGCGTATTTATGCACCAGTCAATAGTTGACGATGATACTTTTGTGGCAACAAGAGCTGCTCATACTTTCGACCTTGCAGATTTGTGTAGCTCGGATACAGGAGCCCTTCCTTTTTCAAAAAGGGAACATCCGTTTCTTTTTTCCCAAGTTTACGCTTTCCATGAGCGTTTTTTCGAGAGGTCCTCACGCTGCCCTCGAATGAGCGTTTCTAGATCTACCCTCGAAAGCTCATTCCAACTTTCCGTTACAGGCAAGAGCGCTGGAACCCTTTCGCTCTCATCTAATGGCGTCATGTCATCTCTTCCACGGGCAGTGTGCTGTGTTAAACGTGTACGGTTTTGTCATGTGTGTGGCCTCACGTGGAATGAGCTATATAATGTGTTGTAAGGGTGCGCAATAAACTGAAGATGGAAGTTAGCAGTCACACCTTCACCTGTTTTTCCCCTTCTTGACTGCATAGTATTTTTCCTTCACGCTCAAACTGAGCTGCGCTAAAGCAATATCATTTTATCATTCACCAACTCACCCACTCAGCAGTCCTTGCCACTGACATAGGCGGCTTCCACTGCGGGCGGCTCGAGTGACTCATCCGGAGAAGCACTTGACCGAGCCACCATCGCCTCGCCGCCAAGATCACGCAGATGAGCCTCCTTAGCAGGTGGTGTTTCACTACACTGAACAAGATCAAGTACCTGCGAAAGCTGCCACGCTTGCAATCACGTGAGGGCCAGGTACGCCAAGTTGGCGAAGAACGATTACCCTGCTCTTGAGAAGCTGCTCAACGTTATTGAAAAAAAGATAAGAAAAACTATCGGAAAACGCGGCTGACACAGCCGCTTCGGTGCGAAGCTTACCGAACGGGCTTTCAATGACAACCGTAGCGATTGGTAAGCAAGCACTCTGCTACTCGGCGACTTGCCTGAGCCACGTGCATTCTCCTGTAAAGTCGTCCGGAAAAACCAACGAAGGGCGGACAACGTCCGTGGTTGCTGCTGAGTCTCGAAGTGCTCGACACGTTTTACCATTCACACTAATTTCCTGAAGATATGGGTCCAACAACCGCATGTTCTTTTCCAATTCTCTGATTGTCGCGAAAGCATACTTTTGTTTACAGTTACAGTTTACCGCATTGTGCCCTTCTTTTTTACAGTTGTAGCAGATTACCAGCTTCCGTGATTCAACCGCTCGTGTGGTATCAGTGCGTTGTTTAGGAACCTACCTCGATTTCTTCACTTCCGCTTGCCCTTCCCCTACACTGTCCTTCGTAAGAGACTGGTCATCCTGAAATTAAGGTGTGGAGTACGTTTTTGTTGATCAGGTTTCCTGGAAAACCCTCTTTCATCTTTTTCAACGCGTACTGCCCTGCTATGCAACTTTCGGTGAGTATAATACTCCTCAGCTAACTCAGCTGCCTTGTTTAGCTGTACTTCATCAAGTTTGTCCTGCAGCCAAAGCGCTTGGCATCATCCTCGATGCAGTGGTAGAATCGCTACAATACAATGCATTCTACCACTTTATCGCGATCGTAATAAACTCCTTCGCCCTTGAGCCATTCAATTAAATAGGCATTAAGACGAAACGCGAACTGAATGTGTGACTTATCGCCCTTTTATGCGTACCGGAACCGTTGCTGGAAAGCCTCAGGTGAGAACTTATAACATCTCAAACGCACTTCCTTAACCTCGTCGTAGCTCTCATACGCTTCCTTTCACAAACACGTTATCACGTTGGACACTTCACCGGGAAGAAGAGCTAACAGGTTCTGCGCCCAAAGAGACCGCTCCAAGGTATTTTGCTCACAGACGTGTTCGAACTTGAGATACATCGCCATGTCCTCACCTACTATGAACGGTGACAATTGGCTGCGAATTTTATGACCACTGACCTGAATTGTCACAGAAGCTGCGCTAGGCGCCTGCGAATGCTGTAGGATTGCCAATTCTATTCGTTTCAACTCGAGGCGCTCCTGTCTCTCGGCCTCCTCATGGCGTTCTCGCCGTTCAGCTTCTTTGTGCCGTGCTTTGATATCCGCCCAGGCCTCATCGACTTCCGCAGCCATGGCTCCTGCATCCTTCATAATCTCAAGGATCGCTTGCTTTCGTTTCGCACGGCCCAAAATAAGGCCAAGTTCTTCACAAATTTCAATGGGTTCCTTCACTTTAGGGTTCTCCATTGTTCACACTAGCCTCTTGCTGTTTGTCGTTGTTAAAAATATACTTGCCGTACCAACTATAAGTTGACTGTCAAGAAGCGCAAGCAACTTTTACCACTGCCGTGTTTACACCCTCTGTATTAACTTCGATTTCAAAGCACTCCGACTTGGCTTGAAACAATCAAATCTCACTCACTAAAGCTTCACACGGCCCTTCTCTAAACTACTATAACCTGAGCTAGATAGTCTGGTGAACTGAAGACCGGCATCAGGCACTCACCGCATCGAGGTCACTGACGCCGGCCGATCTCGAAGCTGCCATCCACTGTTACGAGGTGCGACGCCAACTCGGTCTCGAAGGCGCCACAGCTCTCAAACTCGCCGCTCCCAAATTCAATGGCTGTTTGGTAGCGTTTGTTGCTTAGATCGCGACTGTTTCTGCGCAGACCTGATAGACGAGCGGACAAGACGACGGTGAGTTAAGGCAAGGTTTATGTACAGCATAGAAATAGAGGCGTTTTATATTCGGCACTGGAGCGCACAGCTTAGGGACTCGAAGAGCCGAGATGTCTTCTCTTTGACGCATACGTCAGCTTCTGTCTGACGCATGGGTCGGCTTTATTATAGGCACTGGGTGAACCTTTACGTCACCACCGTCCAATCAGAAGCGCCGCTGACCGTGATGTCAGATTTCTCCAGGCTCCACTCAAGAACCACCGCTGGGTTGTGTCATAATCCTCAAATTCAGAGCCGCTGCGCTGGGTTGCACCCAAGGATGAGTGATGTTGCTACGCATCGCGTAAGACTCGCCAGACTGGATGGCGCCGCTTGCTTCATCGAGCCCGTGCGCTGAGGGAGCTCGCCGTGCGCTGCGTAAGACAACTGGCGCCGCCGCTTGATGACGTCGTGGAGATTATCGCGTCAGGTGGGCTCACTCACTGGCTTTGACACAGATTGCCTTTACAGAGGCAATGACGTTTGGTGTGGACTCCCAGGCGTAACAACATAAACAATATTCGGCAGTTGGACACCTCACGTTTGCCGTCGACGAAAACAACTGAGGCAGGCTTCATTCCCTGAAATATTTGCTGGTGCCGCAAGCTTACGACAAATTGATGCAGACTCACTGAAATCCAATCCTGCATCTATGTTGCGACCTTCGCTGCGAGGTTCAGAGTCTTCAACCGCATCCATCGTGGCAAACATGACAGACATGACTTCACTGCCCCTCGGCTAACTAACAGGAATTGCTCCAGGGGCGACGTATGATGGCGCTTTCTAATTCGCTATGAGCAATATTTATGACGACATTCATTCAGTATGGACTCTGAGGCGAGATACGTTTAGTAAGAGATATTCGACCTTCGCTTTATCACCTTTGTTAACTTATTCTTTCACTTAAACTGCACGGATTCTACAATGCCCCTGTTTATTTCACGTGAACTTCACGTTGCTCATTAGTGTCGGCTCCAATTTCGGCTTCAGTGAAGCCCCAAGCTACAGTGACATCTTGTTTTTGCTAATACAGATTTACGTTTGATGTCTGCAATTTTGATGTCTGCTTTTTTTTGATAATACAGCTTTGCGCTTGATGGTTGATAAGTTTTGTGTTTGATGTCTTGCATGAACGGGTCATGATGGCTGGCTACGTCAGATGGTATCACCGTCATCTGGTCGTTATAGACTCTGTGTAGGGTACAAAATACACAAGGGAGGCTACGTTTCATATTTATAACATTACCATTGAATACATTTATTATTTCGTTTCTGAAGGCCAATTGGCAATCGGTACCAGGATTCCAACAATATATATATATATATATATATATATATATATATATATATATATATATATATATATATATATATATATATATATATATATATATATATATATATATATATATATGTAGTGTTCCATTAGCTCGATATCGGGGGTTAAGGGAAAAGCGGTACGATGCCAGACAGAAACATTCGATGCGGAGAGCGTCTTGCAGTGCAATGAGATGGCGTTTACGTGATTAAGCTTTGATGGTGGCGTCACCTGGAAGGTGAATAAGTTGAAGAACAATGAGAAGAAAAGGAAAACGAGAATGTATGCCTGAAGTCACACTGCACGAAGCAGTGTTACAAGTATTTTAGTAATGATAAAAGCAAATAAATGTGAGCCATGCACAAAACTCGAAAGCATTTATGTCCCTGATTTGTTTACACCGAGTTAGGCATAGAGACGTACAAAATGGAAAGCTCTCTCGAGCATTACGCTAACTTATTCGTAATGCTTGGTCATCGAAGGTAACTGAAGGCAAGCGAGGCCATTTGAGACAGCCGTTTGCTGCGAAAGAAGTAGATCGTTACACAACTATGTTAAAAAAACTTTAAAGCGTGCGTTGGAAACCGCCGCCATGTTCTACGTACACTACGTAAACAACGCTAACACGATAACGTTAAATCTGAAAAACAGCGTGCGTACGGTGAGTGGTACGGGTCACGTACGTTACTGCGTATGCGCATTTCAATCTTGCTATCCCGCCAACCCTGCTAAACTGTAACTATCTAATCTCTAGTTGATGTTTCTCAAATATAGACTTTGCTTTGGCGGTTCTGTATCAACATATGCTGACTGCAGCCGCCCCTAAAAAATGCTCTGGACGAGTCATTGCTGTGTAGCTCATGACCGCACGTATTAAGAAAAAATTTAATGAAACTGTGATGAATACTGTCACGTGCGAGGCGCCGTTCATTGGTTAGAGGTCTGCGGGCTACGTGTAGGAGACCCCTGGTCAATATAACGCAGCTGAGGGCGGAAATGCGGGACCCGGGAGTGACACCTTTTTTTCGTAATGCACCTGCGCCATCTTGTATGTCAAATATAAAGAATGCGTTTTCTTTACAACCTTTGTTCCACCCTAAAATTAGCACTGGTGTCGCAAACTACGTAAGATATGCGACAACAGGGTTTGCCGGAACGAACATTTGCACACACTGTTAGCATTCATAAAGAAATTAGTATCCACAGTATGCCAATTTAATTGGCGTATTGAATTATTCGGAAAAATACTTGTAGCGTTGCGACTAGAAGCTAACACAATAAGCACAGATTATCTACAATAGACGGATGTCATCCGCCATTTTATTCAAACTTCGTCTTCCTTCAGTTTACCCCCCCCCCCCCATTCCACTTCATCCTCTTTCGTGCGCTTCTTGCAGACCACTTCACCCTTCCCGACTGCTTTCCTTACACCTGCTGGTGTAATACTTGAATAAGTTGCCAATGAAAGGCCACTCTCTTTGACCCGAGGCTGCAGTGTACCCCACGTTTTTCACAATGCCGTTCTGAGAGGCGGCCTTGACAACTTGGAAAGGTCCATAATATTTAGCATTTGAAGCAGTAAGTCCATTCCTCCCAAGTATATGATTTCTCGGCTGTATGGGTGGTATGTGGCGGTTTTGCCTTTTATAAAAAGTTGTCTTCATCCGCCGCTTAAATACTTCTTGACCTTCAGCACTTTTTTCGGCTTCCGTAAGTTGGATTTTTTTCTAGGAGGCCTAGATCATATTCTGCCGGTAGTATAGGGGCTATTCTGGTTGTACCGAAATGAGGAGTGCGGCTAAACTCATGGCGATTGATCGGTTGTGGTGCTTGACAGCGGCTTTAAGGCAGCACTTCCACCCTCCAACAAAGTCCGGATACGTCTTCACAAACTTTTAGATGTACCATATGGCCCATTCTGCTAATCCAAGCGCTGCTGGGTGAAATGGAGAACAATATTAACAGGTACTTGGCCTTTAGCCTATCTTGCTAGCTTCGTAGTACGGAAAGCAGGAACATTATCACAGACTAGCGTCTTGGTGTTCTTAAAACACACATCTTTAAGTAGATACACTCTTAAAAAAGGACGAGTAAAAAGGGTGTCTATTTGGTCCCACAACAATAATCGTCGTCTAAATTGCGTTCCATCCTTGCGCTATCGCCCCGCGCCCGGTACATTCCGGTCACGATTGACATGCCCATTATCAGGGTTGAATTGCATTCTCAATAGAAAAGTGGCCAGCGCCGAGTTTTCAAGAAAGGAAGCGCACGCAAGTCTGATGACGATTATTGTTGGGGGACAAAAAGACACCCTTTCTACTCGATAGTTTTTTAGAGGGTAGATGACACTGTTCACGTGTTTTTTTTCACTGCTTTGGCCACAGTAGTTTTGGTACATTCACGATTGGAAAGCAGAAAAGCTTGCGCTCATCTGACTTCTTCCTTCTTCTTTAAGCTCTGCGAAGTCTAGATTAACTACTTCGAAATGTGCCTTTGAATATTCGGACTTCGCTGTGACATCTGTCGACTGCTTGTACTTCACTTTATTTACCTGGCAAATATGACATGTCCGGTTATAATTACTGGCGTCGTTTTTCATATCTGGCCGTTTAAACCTCATGAGCGATTTCTTGTATGTGCACCAGGAGCCAATCGCATCCACCTGATTCTGGGGTGTCATGGTAGAGTTGAAGAATTTTTCAAACCAGGGTGGGTGGGACTAGATGATTTTTGTCAATAAACTGAAGATCTTCTGCACCTTCCCAAAGCCTAATATGGTCGATCGTTTCTGGAGTTTTGCTGGTCTCATGAACAAGCAATCTAGGCAGTTTATCAGCATTAGTGAGAAGCAGGGCCAGGATGGGGCCAAACGGTGAAGTCAAGCTGCTGGATATAGTTTACCCATCTAGCACTGCGTCCTCTTTGTTTCGCCATATTCAAAAGTTGTGTCAATGCTTGATGGTCCGTAAATAGTGTGAACTTAGCCCCTTCAGTGTAAATTCTGAGATACAGTACTGCTTTACCGCTGCCAGTGCTTCCTTTTCTGTAGTAGAATAATTATTTCAGCTGGCTTCAACGAGTAGCTGTAATATCCCACCACATAATGCTTCGTTGTATCGGCCTGTTTTGAGGGTTTCTGAAAACTGCACCGATTGCGTAATGGGATGCATTCCTAATGTGATGTATTTGTAAATGAAAGGCAGAGAAAAATCGGGTGTGCGCAGGATGGGATCCGATGATATTAGCTTTACAAGCTCAGAATAAACAGCTTCGTATTCTTCATTCCATGGAAAGAAGAGTGAAGAGTGCGTCTTTTTGAGTTAAGCGTGTAAGGCATTGTGTCTTCAGTGCGTAGTCGTTGATAAAAGCTCGATCAAGGCCAAAAAACACGCATAGAGTGAACATCGTAAGGTTTTCCCATTTCGTGCTTTTGGCACGTCGGTCGAACACTCTTCCCAAAAATACAACTATTTTTCAAAGAAAACACTTTTTTTAATTGACTTTGACTTGCGAAAGGCTCAAAGTATGAAGAACTTCTGAAATATGATCCCAAAGTTCCTTTTATCTCTTTCAATAAACGATAATATGACCAACGCAGGAGTTGAAGAATACACACAAATAAGGCAACAAAATAGTTTTTCTGAAACCTTGCCGGAGAATTTTTCCAACCAAATGGTAAGCGGTTGTATTCAAATAAGTCAACGGGGGTTATATATTCGGTGTACGCTTTTGTTTGTTCAGTGAGTGCTACTTGCGAAAACCCCTTGCGAATGCATATTCTTGAAAAATAATGGCAACCACCAGTCTTGTCAATGATGTTGTTGATCTTCGGCATTGGATGGGTATCAACTCTGTTTGGCGATTAAGTGCCCGGTAATCTGTGCAAAACCTTATTTTAGCGCCTTCTTTTGCTATAATTATTGGAGAAGCAAATGCAGAAACAGAAGGGGGGATAATACCGGCATCGGACGTTTCTCGCAGATCCTTCTTCAGCCTTGCATTTTTGTTTCCGGATATGCTATAAGGAACTCCGTGGACGACGCCTTTGTCACTAAGCTCAAGAGGGACGACGTGATATTTCATTGCCGGAAGGTAGCCGCCCATGTATGTAAGTTTTGGGTACTTCAATTTAATGTCCTCCGGGTTGAAACTTATCCATGTTTCTTCAGACGCTTGAGGGAGATCTCGTCTGACGTTGTCCTCGACCATTGGTCATTCATCCTAATAGATAATATTATTGTTATGGGGTCGGTGACTTCTGTAAAAAATGCATTTACAGAAGAAAAACCACAGGCAAGAGTAACAATGGCTCATTGGCACACTCGCGCGCCTGTCAGCTGATTGCGTCTTTCCTTTTCCTTTACTTCATCTCCGTAACAGGACCCCCGGGCGTTGGAGCGCCGTCTTGGTGCGAGTCCGGAGAAGTGTGATAGAAGAAGGGTTTCATGCGCGAAACATGGGAAATGTCCACAAGTGACGAACTTGGTGACGTATTGGAGTGCAATGGCGCTATTCAGTAGTTGACGTCAGTAACTTGACGTAAGCCCCGCTGCGGTGGTCTAGTGGCTAAGGTACTCGGCTGCTGACCCACAGGTCACCGGATCAAATCCCGGCTGCGGCGGCTGCATCTCCGATAGAGGCGGAAGTTTCGTAGGCCCGTGGCTCAAACTTGGGCGCACGTTAAAGAACCCCAAATGGTCAAAATTTCCGGAGCCCTCCACTACGGCGTCTCTCATAACCATATGGTGATTTTAGGACGTTAAACCCCACATATATATTGCCAACTGGTGTTCTGTGCCAGCGAACAGTGAGCCAGTTCTGCGCCAGTGAACGAAGAATACGAAGACAAGCAACCAGCCATGCCGCGGTGGTCTAGTGGCTAAGGTACTCGGCTTCTGACCCGCAGGTCGCGGGTTTGAATCCCGGCTGCGGCGGCTGCATTTCTGATGGAGGCGGAAATGTAGGCCCGTGTGCTCAGATTTGGGTGCTCGTTAAAGAACCCCAGGTAGTCGAAATTTCCGGAGCCCTCCACTACGGCGTCTCTCATAATCATATGGTGGTTTTAGGACGTTAAACCCCACATATCAAGACAAGCAACCAGTGCCAGTGGAGACGTCCTTCTTTGTGTCATTGTTCAACTTCCTGTAGTAGACACAAAAGCGAAGCGTGCCATCTTTTTCTTTCACAAGAACGACTGGTGATGACCAAGGGCTGCTTGAAGGCTGTATCACGCCATCCTGAAGCATTTCTTTAACCTGCGTTTGAATCGCGTACCGCTGGGTTGGCGAAACACGATAAGGCTGCTGCCGTATGGGATGCGCGTCGTCGTAGGTGATAATACGGTGTTTCGTAATCGGTGTTTGACGTATCTTCGAAGAACGTGCAAAGCATGTTTGGAATTCGAGCAACAACTCGCTCAAACGCTGCTTGTTCGCTTCAAAAAGCGTTGGATTGATGTCGACGCTGCGGAAAGGCGCTTCAGCAGTGCCGATGGTCTCGGAAGGAAAACACTCGGTGACATTGGCGACTGGGTTGGAATAGGCGATGACAGTTCCAGGAAAAGGGAACCGGTGCTCGTAGCTGAAGTTTGTGACAAAACGTCGCAGTGATCATCACGAAGGTCCACAAGGCTTTCCGCTACGCAGACACCCTGACACGGCGAAAGCGAGTGATTGCTTTCCACGACTGCTTCACCGTGCATCACTCCGTCCCACGCCACCTGAACCACAACAGTTGCATGGGGTGGCAACGTGATAGCGTCGTCAATAACGCGAAGATACAGTCGGGAGTGGCTGTGGTCGGCGTAAGCTGTTGTGGTGTTTGTGGTCACGAAAGTGACTAGACGTCGTTGAATGTCAATTATAGCCCAATTCTCCCTGAGAAAATCCATGCCAATGATCAGGTCTCGAGAGCACTGTTGGAGAACGCTAAAACTGGCAATAAACGTACAACCACGGACTTGCAATCTTTCCGTGAATATACTGAGTGGCGTGACGATATGCCCGCCAGCTGTACGAATTGGCGTGTGGTTCCAAGGAGTCGTTACTTTCTTCAGAAGGGCGGCCAGTTTTTCGCTAATTATGGAATAGTCCACACCTTGAGGTGACTGGCATAATCAGCTACGTCCATTGGTGATACCGATGACGTGTCGAAAAACTGTCTAGGAAGCCTTAGGGTAATGCCAAATACGAGCACAGCTGAGGAGCAGGACGCGTCCACACGTATCTTGCTGTGAAGGGCGAGGAGGACGAGTGGTAGTCCCTCCGTCCAGGGTATCAACGATTTGAGGCCATGAGCCGAGCTTTGAGTTAACGGTGAAATCGCTCAACCATGCCATTCGACATCAGGTGGTAAGCTGTCGTCCTGATGTGGTGGACAACAAGCATTCGGGACAAGGTGCGGAAGAGCGCGGAGTCAAATTGACGACCTCGTTTCATTGTGATAGTCTTGGGAACTCCTTAGCGGCTTATCCACCTGGTGATGAGTCCGCGGGTGACTGACTCTGCCGTGATGTCGGTAAGGGGTAGTGCCTCAGGCCACCACGTGAACCGGTCTACGCAGGTTAGCATATGCTGGCTGTTTTGCGATGAGGGCAAATGGCCTACGAGGTCCAGGTACACGGGACTGAACCGCGAGTCAGAAGGCGTGAAGGTACCCAGTGGGCTGAGCATGTTGCGCTGGACTTTGGTTAGTTGGCATTTGAAACAAGCACGTGTCCAGTGGTGGACGTCGATGTTCATTCGAGGCAATGGATATCACCCTGTGATGAGGCGCTGAATAGCACGTATACCGGGGTGTGACAAGGAATGCAAAACGTCGAGGACCCTGCGGCAAAATGGTGCTGGAACGTAAGGGCGAGGACAACCGGTAGAGGTGTCACAAACGAGGAGAATCGCGCAGCCTGAAAGTTAGAAATCTTCAAGCTTGAGGAAGTTCTTTTGGTGTCGCAACACCAGAAGCTCGCTGTCGTCCTGTTGTGCAGTAGCCATGGCTTAGAAATTGACTGGTGGGCGCTCATCCATGATTGCGTTGATTTCTATTCGGGAAAGCGCGTCAGCAACGGGATTGTCTTTGCCACTGATGGGCCAGATATCACTCTTGAACTCCGATATGTAGGCAAGCTGGCGGATCTCACATGGGGTGTGTGCAGAGTTAGTAGCGGTCAATTGACACGTAAGCGACTTGAGGTCGGTGAGGATGTGGAACTGCCGACCTTCTAGAAAGTGTCAAAAGGGCTTGACAGCCAAATAGGCCGTGACCAGTTGGCGACCGAATGTGCTATAACGACCCTTGGTCTGTGAGAGCTTCCGTGAGAAGAAAGCAACTGGCTACCGAACTTTGTCGACCAACTGCTGCAAGACTGCTCCTATGGTGACGTCCGAGGCGTCCACTGTGAGTGACGTGATGGCGTCACTCTTTCAATGCGCGAGGAGCGTTGCTTTATCCGGAGCTTTCTTGATGGAACTGAAAGCTACCTCTGCATCGCGCGTGCAGAAGATGGAAGCGTTGGGCTTCGTTTGACCGGAAAAAGTGCGTGGAATGGTTGCAAGATGGCAGCGCAATGAGGAATAAACAGCCGGCAATAGTTGGCAAGCCCGAGGAGTTCACGTACTTTCTTTTGTAGTTGTTGGTCATGGAAACTGCAATATAGCTTCAACACGCCCGGCTGGTGGACAGATCCCACGTGAATTCACGTAATGGCCTAGAAAGCCCAGTGAAGAAACGCTGAACTCGCTCTTTGGTGGGTTGACGACTAGTCCATATTTGTGGAGTCATGTGAAAACCTGAAACAGGTGAAGTTCGTGATCTTCTGCAGTAGTGTTCAAGACAGGGGTGTCATCGATATATGCAAAGCAGAAGGTCAAACCATGAAGTACCTGGTCCACGAACCGTTGAAAAGTTTGTGCGGCGTTTGATAGACCGAAGAGCATACGGGTGTGTTCAAACATGCCAAAAGGTGTTATTATGGCAGTTTTCGGTACGTCGGAAGGCTCCACAGCTATTCGGTCGTATGCCTTTTCTAAGTAAATTTTGCCAAATACGGTGGAATCATGTAGAAATACCGTGAAGTCCTGGATGTGCGCTATCAGATAGCGATCCGGTACCATCACTTTGTTGAGGGCGCGGTAGTCACCGCATGGTCTCCAGTCACATGAGGGATTGAGAACCATGTGTAGCGGTGACTACCAGGTACCGGAAGACGGGCGGACGCATTCGAGTTCAAGCATAGGCTCGAATTCTTGGCGTGCAATCTTGTAGCGGTCAGGAGCGAGACAACGAGCACGTGCAAACACTGGCGCTCCTACAGTCACTATATGATGAGTGACATTGTGGCACATCGGGTCTTGAAGAGATGAAGCACGAAAAAGGTCAAAAAGTTCTTGCAGAAGCATAGACCACGGCGGGGAGCCTTTGGCATGAGCTTGCACGAGATGCAAGGGTGAAATTTTTGATGTCACGCCCTGAACTGTGAGGAAGGTCTCAGAATCCATGAGACGGCTATGTTGAAGGTCTACCACAAGCCTAAAATGCCAAAAGAAATCCGCGCCGACGATGGGTACACGCGCGTCGGCGATTAAGAATATCCACGGAAACGTGCATCTCAGGCTGATGTTAAGCGTAACAGACCTCGGTTCATAGGTCCGTATGATCGAACCATTGACTGCGGTGACAGACGGCGAGGTCTGGCGTCGTTGGTGGTCCTCCAACGTAGGAGGAACAACACACACTTCGGCACCTGTGTCAATGAGGTAGCGGACTTTGGTGATGCGGTCTATGACGTATAATAGGAGGCTGTTTGTTGGGCCTGAAACACTGGCCGCCGTCAGTGCGTGGCCCGTGCGTTTCCCGCAAACTGGCATGACTGTTTGCGCTGACGAGCTCGAGCAGCGTATCGGTGGTGGAACCAGCAGAAGTCGAGAGGCAGACTTGGCGATCTTTCGCTGCTTTAGTGCCGTTCTCGTGGCGCGTTTGCGGCGGTGGTCTACCTTGAGCGCGCTTAGTTCAGTGGCCAACTGATCCAACTTGCTCTTGAGCTCCTCGTCAGCTTGAAGAAGGTCCAAGTGGTCGTCGCAGACCGGTGCAGAGAGGGTAGATTCACGTGATTTCTTGATCGCAGATATATACGGCACACCAATATCCATAATCTTGTCCGCCATGCACGCTAGCGAGTTGAGGGTTTCTGTAGACGATACGCTCAAAATCACCCGCACCTGCTGTGGCAGTGACTGTAAGAAGAGTTCGCGTAAGATGTATGCGTCCAATGCAGCAGAGTGGTCCCCGATCAGGTGTCGCATGCGACGCAGGAGTTCCGTAGGCGTTCGGTCACCCAGCTCTTCAGAAGTGAGTAGCTGCTGCAGCCTACGCTGTTCCGACTCAGTTGTCTGGTGCATGAGCTCATCGTTAAGTGTGTCGTAGGGGTTGTCAGGGGGTCGAGAAGGCAGAATGTCTCTTACGATGGCGATGACAGCAGGTAGTAAAGTGCCGATGACGTAATCGTACCTCACTGTTTGCGACGTTACCCGGTGTCGTCGGAAGAGTGGCTCCACGCTCAGAAACGAGAGTTCAGAGTCCACCTGCCAAAACTCCGGGAGCCAGAGGGTAGCGAGGACAAGGTAGGGTACTATGGCATTTGGCGTGGCGTCGCGGTTGGGTGTGGTGTTCATGGTCAGCCGAAATGAATGCGGCAGAAGAAGCAGAGTTGGCCGTGACGTGCGTTGACGAAAGGGCGAGTAGGCGCGCGTAGCTGCTCGAATTCCGCGTCACCACTTGTAGGGAGACGTACAGCGTTTGGTTTCCTACATCATTTATTTATACCTGCTATGGCATGGACGTCCACAGACGCTGTCGTTGTTGTTGTTGTTGTTGTTGTTGTTGTTGTTGTTGTTGTTGTTGTTGTTGTTGTTGTTGTTGTTGTTGTTGTTGTTGTTGTTGTTTCCCTGTGCAAATGGCTCGTACCCTAAGGAAGGGATCGGCCGATTATAAGGTGAATTTGCCCTATACTTTCAGCATTGCGTAATTTCTACAAAGCATTTCTAACTTAATATTGATTAGAAACGCTGATATCAAGTTCGCAAAAAAACGCTGTTGTTCTTGCTGGCGTCTTCTTCTGATGATGATGATGAACCTTCAGCTTTGCTGGCACTCGCCCACAAAGGGGGATCGGCCAAGAACCGGGCTTCTTCTCTCGTGCTGGCTTGAACACGCGGAGCAGCTGGGGCACAACTTCTTCGTCTTCTCCGAGACGCTGACGGCTTGTCATAACTTCATCAACTTTCCAATGATTTGGGTTTCTTGCCTCATGTTCCGGTGTTTTTACCCAATAGCAGTCAAAACGCTGCTCACCTTCTCGGAAGCTGTTTCTTGGTTGAAGGTGCCATGGCGAATGGGTTCCAGAACAAGTTCGCTGAGTGTCTGGAGCTGCAGGTTCCCCTTCACCGAGCCTGTTTGCACAAAGGCTTGACAGCTCATCGAATCTTCTTCCAGTACTGTGTCCATCAGTTCGGTCGAGCTAACTTCGCAAAGAATGTTCATCGCTGGCTCACCGTGGACTCGGTACCGTGTGAAAACCAGGGGTTCCGATGACTCCTCGTCGGTGAAGAAGGTAACCCACACTTCCGGTCTTTACAGGCTGACGGCTGCGCCAAAACGCAGTGTTCCGAGTACGAACTAACACACTAAACAGAGATGACCTAGAATAAACGCGTGTCATCCGCCATTTTATTCTAAGTCCTTGCTTCTACCCCCCTCCCATTCCACTTAATCTCTTTCGTGCGCCTATTGCACACAAGTTCAATGTTTTTATGGTTGTGTATTTAAAAACAATAGGAACCTTTCGATTGCCTTCTTCATCGTTCTCGTTCGTTTGGATGTATGTAGTTGACGAATTTGGCATGTTTCTTGTGAACTGAGACAAGTGGCCGACTAGGTTCAATTCTTCTGTCACATTTTTAAACCTTCTGGACTTTTGGTGTGTCGTGTGATCGGTCGAGTTCCATGGCGGCTTTAAACTATAGTAGTGAACTATCTATCAATTAATCAATCAATCAGTCAGTCAATAAAGAGATCACTCATTCGCTTGCCCGAAACAGCCGGATGAATTTTTGCGCATAAAACAATAATAATGTCAATAAAAAGAATCACCGTCAATACAACCATGAGTGGCGCGGTAATGTATGCCAGGGCGCAGTAATATATTTCCCAACGTCCTATCTAATTACGCCACTACGTGTTCGTAGGTGTATATTCACAAGAAATACCCGCAGATAGTAGAAATTTTAGACACCCTCGTGTGCCGCAACAGAGAATGGGAGATTTTCGCTACGCGCTAAGCGTATGCCGTAGCCTATAGGGCATAGTTTTCCGGTTAATTTCTACTCTACGGCGTGCCTCATTACCATATCGTAGTTTTGGAAGCCAATGCTCTAGAAAATATTACTAATTGTGTGTGATTTTGATAATTAGTTGCGCGTTTTTTCTCTAAATTGCTGCACCCAGAATCTTTGCTGCACTGCCAGTTTCTTTTGTGCAAAAGGAGCAAGTGAGTTTTTCTTGCTTCGTTATTTCTTTCTTATAACGCTACCCACTATTTAGGCAACAAAGAAAGGGGAACCAGAGGCTCATTTAGGTAACTGCAGAATCGGTAAAACCACATATACTGAATTAAGGGAATGCATGACAGATGCTTTTTGTAACATAATTAGGCGCTTAAAATACGCACTATAATATTTGAGACTGAGCAGCAATGGCAGAATGAGCGCCAATGTTATGTTGCCGAATCGACTTTTTTTTTCTACATGGACAGCGTTTTCTGCTTCGGCAAGCAACGACGTTTTTTTTTTTTCTTTCAAAACAGAGCCGTCCTAGAGAAATACGCACACAGTACCACGGCACAGTGCATAATAGTAAAGCTTTAGCAGTTTCATAAGCTTCATCACATGTCTTCACATTGATCATTTTTACATTGGAAGAAAGCTCAAGTGGCTTGACGACCGGGGCTAGCTCGAGGAGTCCAGAGCCATATAACTTATTCACGGGCACGCGACGCTGAAAGGCTTCAAGACATTTTGATGAAGTATTTGACGCTCGTACCAGCAATGGCGTGAAATCACGCTCTCTGGCGAACTTCAAGGCCTACCAGCTTCGGAAACTGCCGTCGCCTCACTCACATAAGCGTAGAAAGGAGGTATTCCGCATAACGTACTGGAGGGCGCCTTTTAGGTAGAAGGCAGGAGAAATGACTAGTTGTGATTTGCGTAAGTATTTTGGGCGTGTACGTCATGAAGAGGATCACACGGTCCCAATCTTAGCAACCGGTATGGACGTAAATTGTCAGCATATCACCTGATGTTCAATGAGGTATTTCTTTTAAACCATTCGTTTTGAGGATGTAGCATGTAGTGGCCCGGTGAAAAACTTTGCCTATCTCCAGAATTGTATGATGACGTCAGACAAAAATACACGTCATTCAGTCAATTAGCCGCTCCCATATTGCACCAGGCTGTATAATGACGTGGTGTGAAACGAGAGGCAACTTTTACAATAGATGCAGATGCTGATGGCAAAACCTCTGCTTAGCGTGTGATCGATGACAAGAATTATCTATCTGTTGGTAGTAGGAGCAATGAGAAGCGCACGAATTGTCATCGGTGTAGCCCAAAGGGCTGAGAGGGCAACTCAGGGGTTATTACGGAGTAGTGAAATGGCAAGGGCGATCTTTGTGTCGCTTCGCGCGAGCGCTACAGTTGTAGCGGTGTACAATAGGGGCGTAGTCGCAAATTTTTCTTGAGAGAAAGGGGGAGGGTTCACCATACTTCATGTATCCTTGTGCGTGTGCTTGCTTGTATGCGTGTATATATATGAAAGCAAAATTGTGAAATGTTTGAGTGGGAAGGAATTCGAACCCCCACCTCTGCCGCTCCGTCACTGCCGGACGCTGCGATACATTCTAAGTTAGCAGAGCTGGAGGAAAGTAAAAGTCTGCACTCCTTTGGCATGTGCACACTGTGAGTCAGCGTAGAAGACGCGCATATGTATTAATAGAGATAGCACGAAATAAGGGTCGTATGCATCCGTCACAGAGGTGGTTGTGATGGTAGCGCAACTGTCGCGAATATTGAAATGGTGTCCTGCATGGCTTAATTAAGGAAGGCAGGTAACGTTGCTTCCCGCAATAAGTATACAAATGTAGCAATGCAAAAATGCCTTCTTTGCTCCACGGGCACGTCGGCGACGGCGAGTGGGAACGCGTCGCAGATGTATGTGAACACCCTTGCTGGAACTTTTTTCTGTGCAGTGAGGAGAGGGGGAATCGGGTTAGGGACTCAACCATAGTTATGTACTTCTGTGCGTGCTTTCGTAGGTACATATGTAGCATAAGCACCGACTTACTCGTCAAACCCGCGTTTGCGATGGACAGGCAAAGTGCTGAAGCCGACACCACCAGTGTCGCTGTTTTGTTTGGGGTGCTCAGCTTTCCTGTCCTAATAAACTTCACTCTATCTGCCTCGCTCTTGGGGTGACTAGATGAAAATTTTGCAACAAGAGAGACGACAAAAAAATGCAGCGGAGTTTGCTGGATGCATCACCACATGTGGTAATCACCCTCAAAGGTCGCGGCCACGACGGAGGTCGGTCAAAGGAGCTTTAATTGTGAATAAGCTGCGAAAAACCTTTAAAGTAAAATGAAAAGCATAGAAACCTGTTTACGCATTTCATTGTCGATTTAGGAAATGCAGCCACAGAGCAAAGTGTCGTAGAATCCGGAATTGTGTCATCTCGGACAGAGCCAAGAATAAAGCGCTTTCGTGCACCAAGGTTATTGGAGCGGAGTCTAGTGACAACACCTTCGAGTTTTTTTATGTGTAAGGTTCACAGAGTCATCTGAAAATATCACAATACCATCTAGGTGGCAAGGATTCAACTGCCGCTTGAAGTCGCGAAGAATATATCGATCATGCGCCCAAATGTTGCAAGCGCTTTGTACAGGCCGAATCACGTGTCAATCATAAATTCCTATAAGCCAGTAGGTATAACGGAGGCTGTCGAGGAGCGGTCGACTTCAACCATCGGAACGGCCCGTAGAGGGAGCACTTGTCACACGAATGGCCAATAACTATGATCCGCGGTCATGGCATCGTCTATACGAGGCTAGAGATAGATATCCCTACGTGTGACCTTATTCTGCAATCCGTAGACCATGCAAAAATTTGGCAATTGCGACGTCCCGTTTTGTTCTTTTTTTCCATCTTTCTTTCTTTCGTTCGTTTTTCTTCTTTTCTTTTCTCTGTCTTTTTTCACTATCTTTGTTTCTTTCTTGCATTCTTCCTTCCTTTCTATCTTTCGTTAACTCTTTCCCTCTTTATTTCAATAATCCTTTCATTCTTTCTTTCTCACTCTCTTTTCTTCTTTACTAATCCGACAGGTAAGGCAAATCAGCTACTCGAGGTCTGTGTGAAGCCATACTGAAGGATGTCGTCAATCCTAATTTTGGACTTCAATACATGAAAGAACGTTTTGTTAAGAAACAATTCAAATGATTGCGTTTTCTTTTTTCGATGTTGAACTGAACTGAACTTTCTTTCGCATCTAAACATAGTATGGATAACAGAAACACGGAAAAAAAAGCAACATAACGGCTTGACGAGGTTTGTGTTCTTTTTTTTTTCTTGGCAACAAACAGTGGATGGGTAAAGAAATGTACAATGCATAAAAGGTAATATACAGTAAAAAAACGAACTATGTGCATATAAACATGGCTGAACAAACATTAATCCAAATAAACGTGTTTGAGAGCTTTCAGGAACAATAAAAACATTAAAATAGAAATAAGTGATGAAGCACTTGTATCTCAAACGTCGAACTGATGCATATAAAAAAATGAAACGCGTCTCTACACACTTTACACATAATAAACAGAGAATATGCATAATAAACAAACACACATAATAAATATTCACTAATGATTAGGCAAAAGTTCAAACACACATAGTCGTGTACGTTACACATAAAACGCATGTTCATTGAAAAGAACGAGATTTATGATGAACACAATGACATCCTTCGAGAGAGGTAATGTGGCAATTAGAGAAAAGAGTTAAGATGGCAAGATATGACGACAATGTTGGACATACCAGGTTTATTTGTGACGTGTACTGAACGTGCTTGACTTAGACGTTATCTGTGACAGATGCTCGAAGCAACACATGCTCTTCCTTTCATTAAAATCTGTTTCTTCAAGATGGTATTGTATACTGCTTTTATTGGCATTACATTTAGCTGTTCAGAAATAGAATCAGTGTGTGCATCGAATGGAGCATTTTAGGTTGTTCGAACAGCTTTCTTTTGCAAGATAAATGAAATCTTTAGTTGTGTTACCTCATACGAGATGGCAGTAGTTGATGTAGGATAGAAAAAAAGAATTATAAAGTACGACCCTCACTTTTGAAGGTAACAAGAGGCGTAAAGAAAGCTTAAGCGAAAGGACAGGGAGGTTAGCCAGTTTTTAGACCAGCTGCTTACCCTGTGCTAAGGAAAGGGGTGAGGGGTATAAAAGATGATAAAAAGAAATTTTGCGAAGAGAGAGAGAGAGAAAAATTACAAAAACATAGCGACAGAGGAAAGGAAATATCAAACAGTATGAGACACTATAGTCTATGAGGCCAGTTGTCCGCAAAAAGCGTAGCAGAGCTTTTAAAGCTTTCCGACCTGAAAGTGGGCTAGGCCAATCACCCAGAATCATTTGTTCCGACAAAGGCCGATCATCCAGTCTATTCAGAGCTGCAGTCAGTTCTTGCCTTGGCGCGTTGAAATGGGTGCACTCACATAGAAGGTGCGCGATGTTTTTCCGAAGCTGCAGTAAGTGCATGCAGAAGAGCTGGTCATTCCAATGAGATAGAAGCATGTGTTCGTGAAGGCCACTCGAAGCCGCATGCGGCATGGAAGAGTCTCCTCAGCTCGAGATATCCCTGAGGGAAGGCGAAGCTGTAGATCAGGATCCAAGTTATGCAGGCGCGCGTTTGTGAATTCTGTCGAGTTCCACTGTACCAGTGCAAGATCACGTGCAAGTGAACGAAGTCTTGTAGCCGCGTCGGTTCTTGAGAATGGCATGGCTGTGTATTGGGTACCGTAATGTGCATGCAGTTCTAGCGGCCTCATCTGCGCGGTCATTTCCATATATACCGCAATGACCTGGTATCCAATGATACACTAAGCTTTGCTGTTTCTCGATTTCTTCGTGATGAAGAAGCCTTATTTCAGCTACTAACTGTTCATTAGGTCCATGGCGAAAGGGTGACATAAGATATTGAAGAGCTGCCTTCGAGTCCTAGAAGATAGACCAATTTCCCGAACGTTCTTCAACTATAAACTCCATAGCTGTACGTATGGCGGCGAGTTCTGCAGCTGTCAACGACGTCAAATGCGATGTCATGAATTTAATTGTGGTGTGCCTCGCGGGAATAACTACCGCCCCTGCTGAGCTTACTGAAGACACAGAGCCATCCATGTAAATGTGAAGATGTCCGTTGTGCTTCTCTTGCGGAAACAGTAACGTGGCCTGTTTGAGGGCTAAATACGATGACTTTTTTTTATTTTGGATGCCAGGAATTGTAAAAAGGGCTTTGAGTGGGGGTAGGCACCACAATGGTAACAATGGCCATGCTGCATGCGTGAAGTGCAATGCAAGCACTGCGCAATGCTGAGCTACAGTGGGGCAGCTTGGGCTAGTTGGTATGGCATGACGATAGTTATAGCACGAGAACAAAATGACGACACAGAGACAAGAAGGACACGAAGGACACGAGCGCCCGTGTCCTTCGTGTCCTTCTTGTCTCTATGTCGTCATTTTGTTCTCGTGCTATAACTATCGGCTGAGCTACAGTTGCGCTCAACGCTGAGTGGGGCATATAAGTTCGAAGTGAGGCGAGGTATTGTGATAATAGCCAAGCGAAATGCTTTAGGTGTATTCTCAAAGCATCTACGCGGATGTATGCGTTGACTGAATAATCACGCGCAATGATGACTGTCCCTGCTATAGACGCGCATCTCGGGAGGCCAACGCATATTCGCAGTGCTTGGGCTTGGATTTACTGGAGGACGCGCAAGTTTTTTCTTCGGATCCCGCAAAGCACCGGTAAACTGTATCGCATATAACCGAAGAACAGAACACTGTAGAGTTGAAGCATTGCTCGTACCGATGCACCCCACGTTTTTTTTCAGCAAGAAAACTCAGCGCGTGGGTAATAATGGTGAGGTTCATTTTCATGTGGGTGATGTGAGGGCTCCAGAAGAGGTCGCGATCAATTATGGCTCCGAGGACTCGGTGGGTCTTCACGTAGTTGATCGTGTGTCCGTTGATTTTGATAACATAAGGACTTAACGCCTCAAGCGTGAATGCTATAAGACAGGATTTCTCTGATGACAGCTCTAGACCCCGTTCTTTCAGGTACTTTGTCGCTGGTGTAGCCGCTCTCTGAAGCCGGGCACGCAAATGAAGGCGTTTTACGCCTGACGCCCAGATGCGGATGTCATCTGCATATATTGATAGATGGACTGATTCTGGAAGTTCGTCTACTGGGCCGAGGAGTGCTAGATTGAAAAGTGTGAGGCTAAGAACACCACCTTGAGGCACACCACGATGGATGCAATGATGTGTTGTTGTGCCATTCTACGTCTGTACAAAGGAAGTTCTGCCTTTGAAATAGCTGCCTATCTATTGGTAAGCCCAACCCTTAATCCAACATTTTCCATGACATCCAGAATGGCTTTATGTGATACATTATCGTATGCGCCTTTCACATCCAAGAACAATACCGCAGATAAATGTTTCAGTCTTTTTGATGCTGCACAGACGAGACCAGGTCAATAACGTTATGAATTGCGGACCGCCCACGCCGAAAGCCCGTCATACCATCAGGATATACCTCGTGGTGCTCCAAGTACCACTCTAGCCGAGTCAAAATAATCCTCTCCATCAATTTTTCGAAACAGCAGGTAAGCGTGATAGGGCGATACGAGGTCAAATCCAGAGGAGATTTACCTGGTTTAAGCACAGGGACGAGGCGGCTGGATTTACACAAATGACGGACTAATCTGCAGCTCCACGACAAGCTGCTTCACCGAGGTTGCAAAGAGCCATGTACGTGATCCCATCCGAACCAGGCGATTAAGATCGTTTGCATGCCGTCAAGGCCGCTTGGAGTTCCTCTAGAAAGAAAAAGCTGTTCATTCTTGAATCTCTGCAGACTGACGCGTTTTCTAGGTGACGCATGGTGTACGTGGATGCGTGAGCGGCAACTTTCGTGCAGAAGTCTTCTGCTACTTTAATTTTTGTGCGGCCTTGGTGGAGAGACAGACACTTGAAGGGGCGATGTAGATGTGGCGATGTTCGTAGGCCATGAACAATCCTCAATGTCTGCGTCAAAGGCGTGTGTGAATCCAACGATTCGCACAGAGATTTCCACCGGAAGGACTGAAGTGGATTGATTCGCCACTTAATTTTTATTCTGTGGGCGCCTGGCCTCTCTCAAGTCGTGAATGGACTTAGTGCGCCTATATCTTTGTTCTGCATGACGACGGATTGCTCTAAGTCGTTCCGACTCCACTTCATGTTGACAAGATTTTGAAAGAAGTTGAATATGACAAGTCAATCGCTCCTTGAGCAGCACCTCTAATCTTATCCTCGAGGGTGCCAAGAGAAGGCGCTTCATTTTCTTGTCAAGTTGATGCGAGTCGAAGTGTCGTAGCGATTTTTCCAGGCCCTTGATGTTTAAATAAGTTGGTATGTGGTCGATTCCATGAGTTTTATAATCTGCGAACAACTTGACCTTTCCATTTAGGCTTCGTGCCACAAATGTGAAGTCAAGGCAGCTGCTGTGTGTCGTTCTCCGTAGAAACGTTGGGCTTCCGTCGTTTACACAAAGCAGCTTCTGCTCCAGAGCAAAGGATAATACTTGCCTCCTGCGACGGTGTATCTTCTGACTTCCCCATAGTAGGTGGTGAGCGTTGAAATCTCCTGTGATGATCCATGGTGCAGGTGTGGTTCCTAACAGTGCACTTCATTTAGTGTATGCGCTGAATCCGGTGCTATCAAGTCTTGAAAGGCATCATGGCTCCCCCTCTGCAAGTCTTTCCTAAAGAAGCCAAAGGAGCTTCGATTTTTCAGTGGAATTCCCGAGGCCTTAATCCCCGTATTTCTGATATACGGCAATTAGTGTTTAAAAACCAGTTACAGAATAATGTTATCTGTGAGCCACGGCTACGCAATGCAATACGACTTTTCAGGTACGAAGCCTTCAATTCCACTACCTGCAACGAACTGAGTAAAGTCATTGTATATATCAAATGCGACCTTACCTATATCGAGCACTGTGTAGCACCTCACGAAGACAACAAGTATGTCTGCTTGACAGTAACATGCAGAGACCTCAATTTCACACTAGTAGGCGCATATATATATTGAGTCGTCCTTGCTTCGTCATTACTCACTTATAGGTGCTTGATAGCTGCTGTAACGTTTTATTCGTGTTGTTACGACCGTCATAATTATTGAATTTTTTCGGCCTTTGTGAACGGGTCCAAAATATTTTGACGCATTCCAAGCGAAGGTGTGCTGTCAAGACGGGTTGGTTTACTGTCAGAAAAACGTGAAAGGGGCCAGGACCGGTCAGCGTAAGGAAGTCACACGAGCCAAGAAAGGCCATTGTGTTTGCTGCGAGCAAAGCTTTCGAAGCAGACACGGAGGCAGCTGGGCCATTTTCGAGGTCACCGAGGATCTGGAAATCTCGGAACCAGCATGGTATTTGCAGTTCAGGCTGCAAGCTAAAGCCAAATTGGTTTTGACTGCATCTTGCGAGGACAAGCGGAGCCCCAGGATATGCGCTGATACGCCACAGCTTCTAGCAAACAACCAGGATGAAATGTCGGGGTGAAGAGAAGGATAATGAACTATGTT
This sequence comes from Rhipicephalus microplus, assembly GCF_043290135.1. NCBI lineage: Eukaryota > Metazoa > Arthropoda > Arachnida > Ixodida > Ixodidae > Rhipicephalus > Rhipicephalus microplus. The sequence continues at coordinate 26,986,590 of NW_027464587.1, forward strand.
CTGCAGCCTTGCCGGAGCCCGCCTCAGCGACAAGCGATTAGTTGACTATTCCTTTTCCCCTTTCTCCATAGGATCGGCTCAATGGGGTGGCATATTTTGAATATATGCTGGCCCACCACTACATTGTCCTACCCAAACAGTCAGGCAAGTTTGACACGTGTACTGGCAGCCGGTTTTTCGAACCTCACCCAGCTGCCGGAAGAGTCTTCGAAGCCAATATTATCGGACGTGCGCGAAACTTGGTGACATGTGCCAAAACGTCGGTGCAGTGCGTTTGGGACCATATTTGGGCATCGTGTAGACTGCCCTCTCCTCATGCATTGTGTGGTGTCTTTCTCCTCTTTCGTGGGTGGAGCATCTAGACCATGGAGCGCCGTATTGGCCGAAGCCGTGGACAGTGTGCCCAGCATTGGCAACGCGGCACTATATAAACGGAAGACTCTTGTGTATTTGCAAGTTCACAAGTTCCAAAGTTCTACAGTTCAACAGCTCTCATGTACAGTTCTTGACTTCTCATCCTCCTTCTCAGTTACTAACCATGTAAATAAACTGTTGTCGTTATTACGAGCGCCACATCAGACTTGTTCAACGATGGGTCCTTGGACGGGGGCCCGCTATCAAACTGAGACCCGCAGGACCCGGAGTCGCAACAACTGGATGGCAGCTGTGGGATAGCGTCAACCCAGGTCGCAACCGCTGGATTCAGCGGAGAGATCGCGTCAACCGTGGTAGCAACGACTCGACGACAGCAGTCAGATGCTACGACCCCATCGACTTCGAGAGGCGATTGAACGACAACGGTCGGATGATCCGAGCTCATCGACTTGAGAGGCAGCCGAACGGCACTTCAGGGATGACACGAGGTCATCGACTGCGACAGGCGATGGGAAGGCACTGCTGAGACGCACAACGCTGGAGGCATGACTGCGAGCAGGGTGAGTGCCGAATTTCTCTGTTAAACTTTACCAGGCATTTACTAATGTGCGAGTAAACGCTGGTAGGAAGAATAGCTTTTTTTGTCATTGTGTAACTAGCGTCAGGCAGATTGTGAGATAGCTTCTTTAAGCTATAGTCTGTGGGTGACGCCAAGGTTAACGGTGACAGGGCTGTTTTAGTCATATGGTTAACAGATAACTTGCGTCGGGCAGATAATTGTGAGATAACTTGTTTAAGCTATATACTGTGGGTGACAGAGGGGTTAACAGTGACAGAACAGGATTCCGTGTAAGAGCTTAAGGAAGCTTTTGCAGACTAAGTTAACAGGTAACTTGAGGCAAGGCAGAAAACAAGGGCTGTCATTGTTGGCAGGGTTAATTAGCTGCAAGACAGAAATCATTTGTGGAACAGAGAACGGTACCGGAAGCAGTCATGAATCTGAAAGCCCTGCAAACACCTATGTTGCTAGCGATCGCAAGGGAGATAAAGCTAGATGTGTCAGACTCCCCAACAAAAACAGGACTGATCGAGCGGATCGTCGGGACAGGGTTGGACGATGAGGAACTCTCAGGCTATGTTATGGACATTGAGGAAGAAAAGGCAGAAGCCCAGAGAAAATAGGGAGAAGCCGAAAGGATACATATACAAGAGGCTAAATTGCGAGCATTAGACGAAGACATTGAAAGGAAAAACTTGAAGTTCGGGCATAGCATCGGAAGCGTTTTTGGCCGTGTACATGTTGGATATGTGTGAAGCCCGAAAGGTGCAATGAAGTGGCGAATACGGTGAAGTGCGAAATCACCGAGAAAACCGTTGTGTGCGAGGAATCACCCGAGAAAGGTACACGTCTCTATAAGTGCGACATGCACCGGGATCCTTCGGCGGAGAGTAAAAAGCAACAGGTCGTTCTTAGTGAAATTGCGCCTAGGGAAGGTATGCGACTCTCGGATGGTGTGAAGGTAATGCATGTAGAGAGCAGGACGGGGGCTGGTATGCAAACTGTAGCAAGTCCAAAAGGTGTTCCATGTGAGACCGAGGCTGGTCCCAGTCGCCCTGGTGGCGTCATTGAACAGAAGGATGAGCTAGAGACCACGCTCGAGCCTCAGCAAGGTAATGACCTTTCGGATGTTGAAAGAGAGAACAACGAAGGTAGTCCTAAATGTAGCGAATACATAACGCTACTGAAACCCGACAGTACTGCCAGCGAGGGCGAGCTACTGTTGAAAGCATTTCCTACAGATAGAGTGGGAAATGTTTGAGAGGGTAAGAAGGTACATTGCGAGGCTGTGGTAGGTGTACAAACAGGGACAAGTTCGGTGGAGAATCGTTTCGAGAAAAAGTCTAATCCCAGTAGCATGGACAGAGCTTGTGCAGTGTTGGAGACATGCCTCGTGCAGCGGCACGTAAACGATCGGCCGGACGATAAAAACTACCCGGAAATTGAGAAGGACACTAATTTCCAGGAGTTCAGATCTGTGGAGGGCCCAGCATCTGGTTTTGTGAGGGGTAGTGCAGATAAGTTAGCCCGTCGGAGCAATAGAGCGGGGAAACCGAAGGGCAAAGGCTGCAGAAAGGGTAGTGCACAGGCACACCTGAACTGTAGGGTTGCCGATGACGCAACCAGGGAAGTTTTTAACAACCAAAGAAAGGTTGTACGTAAGCGTCACCGCAAAAGGCGGAAGCGGGGATGTGCGGCACCACAAACGGTAGAGGCAGAGGGCACGCCGCAGCGAAAACAGAAAGGTTGGCCTTCGGGCAATTCTATAAACCGTCCTTTGTGGCGTATCGTCAGGCGAAATTGGCAAGAGAGAAGTAGCAGTAAGCGACGCACGTCCCCAAGAAGAAAGGCGCGGTTGAATGGAACAGGTGTGCATCGACAACTATGTCAAAAGTTTCCTAAAGGAAAGGCTTCTGGTCCTAAATTCAGGGTGGAACCAAACACCAAAGGACAATGGCGAATCTTTCCCCGCACTTCGGGAGTCTTCGGTGTCCCTGAGAAAGCCGGCGAGAATCAGGAATGAGTCGAGATAGCAAAGTTGGGCTAGGACCTCGCGCTCGTTGTGGCCTCTGGCGGTCGCGAAAGCGGCAGAGAACACGACCGCCACGCGCAAGGCTGAAAGCACGCAGGTCAGGTGCAAGCTTTTCGCAGAATATGACCCAGAGTTTCTCGAAGGAAAACATTTGAATCTCTTTCCAGTTTTACCCTTTGAGAAAAGTTTTCTTTTGTATGTAAGGTTTGATAAGAAAACAAAAAAACTGGTTTCAAAGGGTTCGTGCCAAACGCGGTATGTTGTTTTTTTGTAAACATTTGCAAACAAACGCGCATTTAGAAGATTTTTAGATGGTACGGAAGCGTACGTTGGTCGGGAGATGTTACAGCGCTCTATAAGTGCGAATAGAGCTAAATGACCTGAAAGAACCCAGCGCGTTCTTTATCCAAGTGGCTAGCATGATAATGTAACATTAACCAAACAAGACTATTAGGCAAGGTTTAGTTCCGTCCATTTGTTTTTAAGAGAATGCTTGGGTATCGTGCGATAGTTTAAGCGGAGCGTTACGCGTTACCAAATGTCGAGGTTAGAGCAACATTTCGGACAGTTATAGGATGCAGATGAATCTAATGTGAAAGATTTGAGTCTGTCAAGGTGTGTCCTGCTAAAGACGTGAATAACGGTAACGTTTGAGCTTAGATTATAGCGTCCGCAAAGAATTTCGCGAAGGCTTAAGTTTTTCTTTGTGCGTAAACGGAACTCATGCGAGAATTCTGTTTTGAGCTTTTCGTTGTTTTGAAAGTGTCCTGTTTAGGTGGCGGAAAAGCCTAGTGAAGGCAGCTCGGAAAACTAGCTTACTAGATTACCAGTTTAGTTTTATCGAGGTGGAGCATTATCCTCTCTCGGAGCTACTGCCTTTATTCTCTAAGAATGGCCGCCTTCTGCGTTCAAGCCTCGTTTTGGAACAGTATACGTTTGACATTTGTTTCAAAGGGAGGGATACCCCATGGCAACGCTTAGTTTTTAATTCGCTGTCCCTGACGCGAACGGCCATCTCGAGAGTTCTCAAATATTTTTTTCCTGGCGTAGACGAGGACCACTGATTAGTTTTTGTTGTTGTTTTGTTGCGTTTTAGAGTTCGTTGAACTCATGGTGAGTACTTTGAAGACACCACTATTCAGGGTTTCAGGTTGGGTGTGCTTCTGATACTGTTATTCTGTTTCACTCAAACGTAGGAGAGGACTTCAGAACAACTAGTGTACTTTTTTGAATTAGGTAAAAGGGTAAATATGCCTGGTGGGGTTTGACGGAATGGTCTGGCGCTCACTAGGTGAGTGGTTGTGTTTCATATGCGTATGTGATGTCTGTTGAACCAAAATGAAGCAGGTGGTCACTACTTCATCAAGGACAGTCTTCACCAGACCAGACGTCAGCGCTGATCTCTCCGAACTGTGGCTGCAAACCTCCGCCCATATGAGATCTTCACCCCACCACACGAGAGACTGTTACGACCGTCATAATTATTGAAATTTTTCGGCCTTTGTGAACGGGTCGAAAACATTTCGACGCATTCCAAGCGAGGGTGTGCTGTGAAGACGGGTTGGTTTCCTGTCAGCAAAACGTGAAAAGGGGCCAGGACCGGTCTGCGCAAGGAAGGCACACGAGCCAAGAAAGGCCACTGTGTTTGCTGCGAGCAAACCTTTCGAAGCAGACACGGAGGCAGCTGGGCCATTTTCGAGGTCACCGAGGATCTAGAAATCTCGGAACCAGCATGGTATTTGCAGTTCAGGCTGCAAGCTAAAGCCAAATTGGTTGTGGCTGCATCTTGCGAGGACAAGCGCACCCCTGGGATATGCGCTGCTATGCCACAGCTTCTAGCAAACAACCAGGATGGAATGTGGGGGTGAAGAGAAGGATAATGCACTAATGTTTTGCAGCCTTGCCGGAGCCCGCCTCAGCGACAAGGGATTAGTTGACTATTCCTTTTCCCCTTTCTCCATAGGATCGGCTGAATGGGGTGGCATATTTTGAAGATATGCTGGCCCACTACTACATTGTCCTGATTGATTTGTGGGGTTTAACGTCCCAAAACCACGATATGATTATGAGAGACGCCGTAGTGGAGGGCTCCGGAAATTTTGACCACCTGGGGTTCTTTAACGTGCACCCAAATCTGAGCACACGAGCCTACAACATTTCCGCCTCCATCGGAAATGCGACCGCCGCAGCCGGGATTCGAACCCGCGCCCTGCGGGTCAGCAGCCGAGTACCTTAGCCACTAGACCACCGCGGCGGGGCCACTACTACATTGTCCTACCCAAACAATCAGGCAAGTTTGACACGTGTACTGGCAGCCGGTTTTTCGAACCTCACCCAGCTGCCGGAAGAGTCTTCGAAGCCAATATTATCGGACGTGCGCGAAACTTGGTGACGTGTGCCAAAACGTCGGTGCAGTGCGTTTGGGACCATATTTGGGCATCGTGTAGACTGCCCTCTCCTCATGCATTGTGTGGTGTGTTTCTCCTCTTTCGTGGGTGGAGTATCTAGACCATGAAGCGCCGTATTGGCCGAAGCCGTGGACAGTGCGCCCAGCGTTGGCAACGCGGCGCTATATAAACGGAAGACTCTTGTGTATTTGCAAGCTCACAAGTTCCAAAGTTCTACAGTTCAACAGCTATCATGTACAGTTCTTGACTTCTCGTTCTCCTTCTCAGTTACTAACCATGTAAATAAACTGTTGTCGTTAATACGAGCGCCTCATCAGACTTGTTCGACGATGGGTCCTTGGACGGGGGCCCGCTACCGAACTGAGACCCGCAGGACCCGCAATCGCAACAGTGTGTTCTTGCATTTCCTTGTGCGCCTGTCTTGCGCACGTGCTGTACGCGTGTTTTTGGTGCAGTTCCTGCTAATTTCATTGCAGAACACTTGCTGCGTTGCTTGTATGCGGGGATGTTGTGCGTGGCCGATGAGACCTCGGTTGTTGAACACGTGTTGCTTGTCTTTGTTGTCGCTATAGCTTGCCACTGCGTGCAGATGGTATCTGTACTCAAATTTGCTCTTGGAGTTGTCTACGAAAATGCGCCTTTGTATCGGGCTGAAAAGCTTTGTTAGTGTTATTTCTTTTGTTGTCTACCACACTGTAACGGCCCCGGTGGGGCTAACAGTATCAATAAATAAAATAAATAAATAAATAGGTATATCACCTGCAAGCCGTGTCGAATGAGAGGCGTAAACTTACTAGTATACCTGTGACTCGAGTAACCGTGTTGGTGATAATGTTTACATGTTCATTTCATAATATGTATTTCTAAAAAATAACCCCTGAACTCTTGGCTGAAGGCACTACTTTTATCACACAGGAATGCGAATGTTCAAAAAGCATTCTTGAGAAACTTGTGGTATCATAGGAATTTTTTCCAGGAGGATCCGCCTTGTTAAGTCCGCGGCTAAACATTGCGAATGAAAATTGTGGCGATTATTCAATTAGTTAGGAACAAGACTAGGAAGTTTTCGTTTATCAGCTGTTCCTTTCAATTTTTGTGTAACTTCTACCTTTTCACGTAGACCTGCTAGAGAGCTGATATTGTGCAATATTCGGCAGCACTAATAAATATCATTGAAAGCGCTCCCTAAAACATTTGTATTCGTATTGTTGCACACTCCGTTCATCTCTAGAACACCAAGCCGATCGACTGCATTTGTGAGAAACGAAAGAATTGTGAAACCTAAGCACATGTTACGCTCACCAAAAACGCCAAGGCTAAAACCTGCTTGGCCCCATGACACGATTTTGTCGTAGTAACGATATGGTAAATATATAAAAGGTATTCGCAACTGTGTACATATATAAATAAACTTGCGCATTCGCGTTTCACAAGTAGGTGGTCGTCATCATCACTATTATGAGCAACATGACTATGCTAATTGTAGGGCACATGGCACTCCTACGTTTCTTCCAAGCAGCCCGGTCTTGTGCATGCTGCACCTATGTTAACCCCGGAAACCTATGAATCTCATCTTCCCATTCGACTTTCTGCATCCAGTTTTTGCGCTTGACGTATGTTAGAAAACATGTTGTCTAATACGTACATGTCTTTTAATGGTCACCAGTTGTCTTGCCTTCTCGCTGCGCTCTAAATTTTTACTAAGATATCCTTAACGCGCATCTGTTCTTCCTCCCACTCTGCTGTCGTCTTGCTCATTATAAGGTCAGACCTATCACGTATAATTTTATGGCACACAGCGTCGTATTCAATTTAGGTTCAGCACTTTTCGACTTTTCATAAACCTTCATGTTTCCGCCCGTGTAAGAGAAACACCGGTAAAAAGCAGCCGTCACCTATTCTGTCGAAATATTGTGGTAAACTGCCATTCATTATCACAGCATAACCACCAAATCTACGCCATGACACTTTTATTCGTGTAGTTACTTCAACCTCATGGTTCGCGTCTGCTATCATAACCGTTTCTTAATAGGCGTACAGCTTTACTACTTATATTGTCGCCATTGGTATCGAACACCACTGTTTTCTTCCAGGACTGCTTAACACTGCTTTAGTTGTCTGCATAAGAATTTTCAGACCCGCGGTCCCGCTTTCCCTGTCTAATTAATTATTATTCACAATAGTATCCCGAGTTACTCAACAAGACAAATGTCATCAGCGAATCGCAGTTCACTATACTTGGGGACAACATTCTGTGGCAATGAAGGAAAGGCTACGGAGCCAAAGTGGGCATGTGCCGCCGCTGTAGAACATATATGCCATAAATGCATCCGCGTTTTCCGCATGAAAGTAATAAAAACACCATTATTTTCTATTAGGTGCTTTTTTTAAAGAGACGCTGCACGCGCTGATGAGATACCATTATTTGCCGTTGCTTTATGAAGCGTCATTTTGCGTTTTTGCGCAACTGAATACGTCGCATATTTAGGTGCGCCTCAAAATGGCGTCTTCGTCTTTAGGTGAGCGTGCTTCGCTCTCCAGCTACAGTGTACTAGAAGGGGGCATTGAAGTGAACGAGGTGGCCGTGCCGTATCTCAGCTGATTCTCCGGCGGGTGACAGTAGCGGCGGTGCTGGAGTCGCATGGTACTGATGATCTCAGAAGCGTCTGCATTGGGAGCGCGTGCGAGTAGCCCGCGAAAGCGTGTATTTGCTTGTTTTTTGTGCGTTTAATGTGTTTCAGAGCCTTTATCAGTGATGCACACCTGCTAAGTGCAATAGTGCACGAGTAAATATGCAGGCACGCAGAAATCACGTCGGGACATTCACTATTTCAAGAGCCTGCCGACAAAAAAAAAGAACACACGTAGTACAATCAGAATTTGCGTGGATCTGCCTAGCTTGTCACTCAAGCAGCGCTTTGAGCAGTGCTATATCATAAGTGGCTACTGACGAGCTACAAAGAAAGGAAGTATCAAAACCGCGAATAAATCATACGCTTATTTCTTCGGCAGTTTCTATTTCCAGAGCACTCTTCCTCTTATAAGTCCACACGCCCTCGATAGTTTCGTGAGAAACCCGATTATTATTAATGTTGCCATCTCATTTATATCGGTGACGATTTAGTTTTATCATCCCAGTTTTTCGGAAGATAATAATTAATGCTTTCTGAAAGGCTTTCTTGTTTTAACTACGTGCCTTCGCCCTCACTTTGCTTCTTTTATGCAAGCTCCAGGAAGACGAGCCAGGGAGCCAAGTTGAAAGGACGCCTGTACCTCCTAGTAAAGAACTCGATGCGAAAGGGGTTATCTTGAACATATTAAAAATTGATAGTTGTATGGTATACATAGCCCGTCTGTTACTCTGCGTAAATTCACTGTAATCAGTTCTCATTTTGTATCGGCAGCTTAAATTGCACTGCTTTTCTAATATTATATTGGCGTAACGCCGTCGCAAGCGAGAAACTTTATGATGATGTTTACTATAATAGGTGTAGTTCTTTTATTAAGTGCCGCCACAAGTGTAGGCAGGCGTTGGTGCATTTTGTTTTGAGAAATATAACTTCTATATGTACATAGTAAACACACACACACACACACACACACACACATATATATATATATATATATATATATATATATATATATATATATATATATATATATATATATATATATATATATATATATATATATATATATATATATATATATATATATAGCATTCAAGTGTCGTCTCCACCCCCTTAACAATATCCATGTAATGCCCTTAGAACAGCTGCTATTTTTACGTCGTGCATTTTTTTGTCCAACTACGTTATGCTTGAACTAGTTTTGAGACCTCATACTGTCGGAAAGGTGAAATATACAGGGCACATTAGTACAGAGGCACGCTATATTCAGCTTCGCCAACTGTAAACGTTCGGCGCAGAGCTACCCAGAATTTTTTAGGGAGGGGGGGGGGGGGGGCGAGTGCAGCAGAACGACTAACTTTAGCGATTGGTGGTCGACGTGAATACGTGTAAATATTTTAAATATACCCCGAAAAGTTAAATTACGAAAACATTTCGTGGTGTAGGGGGTTCAGATTCCCTTCCTCGCCCCTCTTACGGCCTCCTGGTTCTGCGTGCATTTGATACGGTATCTTTTTTTCATCCCACAGTTTTCTGAGCGCAGCTAACTTCCAATAAATTTAGTCAGTTATTCTTAATATTTTTACGCCTACTTAACGACGAAAGAGTTGAGAAAAAAATCAGAGTAAGACACGCCCTTTCCAAATAATTTTCGATCTCTCACTAGGACCTTTATGGAGCTCAAATTCAGTAGATTGGCATGTCATACTTAGGGTTATGACATCATGTGCTAGAAATGAATGATGGGCAGGTAAAAAGAAATCTGCAAGAAAAAAGCACACCGGGGAAGCCGGAACACATAGCACTTCCTGCGCCCGGCGCGTGGCTTTTTCAGTACTATTCGACTGCAGCGCCGCCGCTACGGGCAACGCGGAAGGCATCATGCGGCGAGGCGCGGTCACGCCGCTTAACACTTCTAGTACACTCTACTCCAGCCATTCCGACGACTCGCTGAAGGAGCTTGTGTCGAATTTCTTTCACAAATGGCAGTGTAAGCAAACAACTGAAATTCTGTGCAGTGGGATTGCATCAATGCGGCCATCAATCGATACGCGAGAAGAACTGGACTACGTCGTGGAGGAGTACCGGAGCAGTAGTACCGCCCCCGTATCTTTCCCTTCATTGCCACAAAAAGTGGTTTTCGAGTATAAGCCACTCTCCAATAACTGTTATCGCATGCTGTTCGCAATCCTCTGCAAGCCTCTTGTAATAATGTCGCGGATAACATTGGTGAATAGCATGAAAATGTGGCGAATAACCACTTTCTGTGCAGCAAGAGAAGGCTAAGTAGTAGAAGAAAGCTCGGAAAACACGGGGACGACAAATTAACCTACGCTACAAGTTAGGTAACCCCGAACTTAACGTTTCCAAGTGCTACCATTCGGCTGTTCAGTCATTAACTCTATGCCAACCACTTTAGGATCTGCCAATGGCGAAACCTTTCGACCCAATAAAAAAATTGGCAGCATGTCCATGAAGTGAATGATGGAGAGTGAGGCGAAGCATTCGTTCATCCATGCGTCCGTCTGTGTGACCATTCATGCGACCATTCGCCCGTACATGCGTGCGTCTGTTCGTGCGTCCGTCCCTGCGTTCGTCCATGAATCTGCCCCTGCGTCCGTTCATGCGTCCATCCATGCATCTGTCTGTGTGTCCATTCGTCCATGTATTCAACACTCCAAGTACCACCATCTCGCTTCTTTTCATCATATATTGGATGGATGGATGGATGGATGGATGGATGGATGGATGGATGGATGGATGGATGGATGGATGGATGGATGGATGGATGGATGGATGGATGGATGGATGGATGGATGGATGGATGGATGTATGGATGGATGGATGGATGGATGGATGGATGGATGGATGGATGGATGGATGGATGGATGGATGGATGGATGGATGGATGGATGGATGGATGGATGGATATGGCTGTACCCTTTAGATCGGGCGGTGGCTAGCGCCACCAAGCCGTAATACTTAATAAACCCAAAACTATATTTATTTTTTTTCGTTAAAAAGTGAGTATGAGGATTCGTACTTTGCAGTGAAGAGTTTAGTTTTCACTCGTGCCTTGACTTTAGCCACCAATCAGATAACCTCCTTCTAGTTAAGTCTACTTGCTTAAAGTCTATTTTGCCCTCCCGGTCCCTAAACCCCATTGCTTTGAAAAATTCTGCGCCATCATCCTGAACTATAGGGTGAAGCCCTTTACAGAACATTATCAAGTGTTCGGCAGTTTCTTCTTCCTCGCCACACGCACTGCATACTGTGTCTACCCCTTCGTCTTTGGCCCGATATGTCTTGGTTCGCAGTACTCCCGTCCTTGCCTCAAACAGTAGAGAACTACCCCGAGTATTATCATAGATCCTTTCCTTGGCAATTTCCTGCTTAAAAGTTCGATAGATCTCTAGTGCGGACTTCTTAATCATTCCCATTTTCCACATGTCAGTCTCCGTTTCCTTCACTTTCTTCTTAACCAATAGTTCTTTTTGGTTTGGCCACCTGCTGTTTTCAAAGTATTTACCAGTCAACTTCCTGGTTCACTTCCTCCAATTTGTATCGACATTCTTAATGTACAAGTAGCCGAAAACCTTCCTAGCCCAACGCTCCTCCTTCATTTCTCTCAATCGCTTCTCAAATTTTATCTTGCTGCTAGCTTCCCTGCCCTTAAATGATGTCCATCCCATATCACCTTGTACTCCCTGATTTGGTGTATTCTCGTGAGCTCCTAAAGCAAGCCAATCTATTCCACGTTGCTTCATTTCTAATCTTGCTTGAACTTCTGATCTCATGCACAAGACCGCATTGCCGAACGTCAACCCAGGAATCATGACCCCTTTCCATATTCCTCTGACAACATCATACCTATTGTAATTCCACAGTGCCCTATTTTTCATCACTGCTGCATTCCTGTTACCTTTAGTATATTTCGTGTTCCCTCAGGTACTCGGTCCCATTGCTTATCCTTACGCCCAGATATTGTATTTATCTGTTATCTCTAGCGTGACCTCCTGTATCCTAAGCTCACTACCTTCGTTGTCATTCAAAATCATGACTGCTGATTTTTCCTTACTGAATCTAAAATCTAACCTGTCTCCCTCATTACCGCAGATGTCCATCAATCTCTGCAAATTTTCCTTGTTGTTGGCCATTAGCACTATATCATCTGCGTACATTAATGCTGGCAGTGCCTGATAAATAGGTTTTTCTTGTTTGACTAAAGAGAGGTTGAAGCCCAGCCCACTTCCCTCTAATTTTGCCTCTAATCCTTGTAGGTACGTCATGAATAATAAGGGTGACAGGGGGCACCCCTGCCTAAGCCCCCGTTTTACCTCTGCACGCTTGGATACCTGTTTTTCCCACTTTATAACTACCTTGTTACCTTTATAGACACCCTTTAAACGACTAGTGACTACATGTTCCACGCCTAGTGTGTCCAGTATTCCCCACAATTCTCTGGAAACACGCTATCGTACGCTCCCTTGATATTCATGAATGCTAGCCACAGGGGCCTGTGTTCCTTTTCTGCTATTTCGATGCACTGCATCAGTGAGAACAGATTGTCTTCCAACCTCCTGTGTTTCCGAAACCCATTCTGCAGTTCCCCCAGCACCCCCTCATCTTCTATCCATGCCTGCAGTCTTTCCTTTAAAATCTGCATCGCCAGCCTGTAGACCACTGATGTCACTGTTATAGGACGGTAGTTGTTTGTCAGCTTTGTCCCCCTTTCCTTTATAGATCATCCTCATCCTGCTAAGTTTCCATCCATCGGGAACTTCACCATCGATTATCATTTATTCACTGCCTCTCTCAAAGCCTGCTTAGACTTCGGACCTAATGTCTTTATCAGCCTAATGGAATGCCATCTGAGCCTGTTGATATACTACTAGGAACCCTTTTCTCAGCCCTTTCCCACTCTTGTTGTGAAAATGGAGCCATTGCACCACTTGATTCGTCCTTGTCTATTGTGGTGCATAAAGTACTTCTTTGTTGAAATTTTTCTGTCACCCTTGTTCTTATATATTCAATAGCTTCGTCCCCTTCTAGCCTGGCACCTTGGGCTGTAGTTATAAAACTCTGCTCTAGGTTCATCTCATTTCTTAGGGAGTTTAGATGGTTCCAAAATTTCGCAGCTGCCTCTCTATCTTTTTTATGTACTTCTGCCAGCCACTGAGCTTCCTTTCTTCTAATCTTTTCATTGATCAGAAGGGACGCAGCCCTTCTACAGCTTAGAAAGGTTTCCCATTTTCTTTCAACATCATCTGTCGGTTCACCCCGCTGCTTAGCATGTCTGTGTTCCCTAGAGGCTTCCTGACGTTTTGCTATGGCTCTCTTAACTTCCTCATTCCACCAACTTTTGGGTTTGTGTCTTCTTTTCCGGGGTGACTTGTTACACGTCTTAGCAAGCTCTAGCTCAAAGAGTCTAATTAGATTCGTGTATGTCCACACTGTCTTATTATCCTCCGTGATTACTTTCTCAATTTGTTTAGTGGCTATTTCAATTTGCCATTCCCCATATAGAAGCACCTGGAACCTGAACTTGGTAACGCTTAATGCTAGAACCTTATCTAGTGAGGGAAGTCTAGCTGTACTATTCGAGGAGCTAGAGGGTGTTAAATGGGATATAATAGGGCTCAGTGAGGTTAGGAGGACAGATGAGGCCTATACGGTGCTACAGAATGGGCACGTCCTTTGCTACAGGGGCTTGGCAGACAGAAGAGAACTGGGAGTGGGGTTCCTAATTCACAGAAACATAGCTGGCAACATAGAAGAATACTATAGCATTAATGAAAGGGTGGTAGGTATCGTAAATAAACTGAATAAAAGATACAAGATGAAGGTAGTACAGGCTTACGCTCCTACATCCAGCCATGATGACGCTTCCGTTGAAAGCTTCTATGAAGACGTGGAATCGGCAATGAGTAAGGTAAAAACACAGTATACTATAGTGATGGGCGACTTTAATGCAAAGGTAGGGAAGAAGCAGGCTGGAGACCAGGCAGTAGGAGATTATGGCATCGGTACTAGAAACGCCAGAGGAGAGCTACTAGTAAAATTCGCAGAACGCAATAATTTACGGATTTTGAATACCTTCTACCGAAAACGAAAAACCCGCAAGTGGACATGGAAGAGTTCTAATGGCGAAAATAAGAACGAAATAGACTTTATAATGAGTGCAAACCCTGGAATCGTGCAGGATGTGGAAGTGATTGGCAAGGTACGATGCAGTGACCATAGAATGGTACGGTCTCGAATTCGCCTAGACTTGAAGAAGAAACGACAGAAACTGATACGCAAGAAGCCAATCAATCAGCTAGCACTGAGAGGGAAAGTACAGGAATTCAGAGTGTCGCCGCAGAACAGGAACTCGGCTCTTAGTGAGGAAACCAACCTTAGCGTAGGTACAAGGAATGATAATCTGACGAGTATCATTACGGAGTGTTCAGTGGAAGTTGGAGGCAGGGTAGTTAGACAGGACACTGGCAAGTTTTCCCAGGAAACGAAGAACCTAATTAAGAAGCGTCAAATCTTGAAAGTGACAAGTACAACAGACAAAATAGAACTGGCAGAGCTTTCGAAGTGTATTAATAGACGTAAGGTATGCGATGTAAGAAGGTATAACATGGAGAGAATTGAACACGCTCTGAAAAACGGAGGAAGTGTCAAAGCATTGAAGAGGAAACTTGGGATAGGCAAAACTCGGATGTATGCACTATGGGACAAAGAAGGCAAAATAACTACCAATATGCATAGGATAGTTAAAATAGCGGAGGCGTTTTACAGAGATCTGTACAGTAGCCGAGACAACCACGACCTTAATACTATAAGAACTAGCAGTAACCCCGATTACATCCCACCAGTAATGATAGAAGAAGTCAGAAAAGCTTTGGAGAGCATGCAAAGGGGCAAAGCTGCTGGTGAAGATCAGGTAACATCAGATCTGCTGAAAGATGGAGGACAGAATGTGTTAGAAAAACTAGCCACCCTGTTTACGAGGTGTCTCCTGACGGGAAGAGTACCAGAGTCTTGGAAGAACGCTAACATCATCTTAATACATGAGAAAGGAGATGACAAGGACTTGAAGAATTACAGGCCGATCAGCTTGCTCTCTGTAGTATACAAGCTATTTACAAAGGTAATTGCTAACAGAGTAAAGAAAACATTAGAATTCAATCAACCAAAGGAACAAGCAGGATTTCGAACAGGCTACTCAACAATTGACCACATTCATACTATCAATCAGGTAATAGAGAAATGCTCAGAGTATGACCAACCCCTATACATAGCCTTCATAGATTACGAGATGGCGTTTGATTCAGTAGAAATATCAGCCGTCATGCAAACACTGCGGAATCAGGGCGTAGATGAAGTATATATAAACATGCTGGAAGACATCTACAGGGGATCAACTGCTACCATAGTGCTTCATAAAGAAAGCAACAGAATACCAATCAAGAAAGGTATAAGGCAGGGGGACACAATTTCCCCAATGCTTTTTACCGCGTGCTTACAGGAGGTTTTCAGAAGCCTAGAATGGGAACAGTTAGGGATAAGAGTCAATGGAGAATACCTTAATAACCTGCGCTCCGCCGATGACATTGCATTGCTGAGTAACTCAGGGGACGAATTGCAACTCATGATTACGGAGTTAGACAAGGAGAGCAGAAAGGTGGGTCTTAAAATTAATCTGCAGAAAACGAAAGTAATGTACAACAACCTCGGCAAGGAGCAGCGCTTCGAGATAGGTGATACTGCACTTGAAGGTGTAAAAGACTATGTCTACTTAGGGCAGGTAATAACCGCAGAGCCTAACCACGAGATTGAAGTAACTAGAAGAATAAGAATGGGGTGCAGCACATTCAGCAAGCACTCTCAAATTATGACAGATAGATTGCCACTATCCCTCAAGAGGAACATATATAACAGCTGTATCTTGCCGGTACTTAGCTACGGAGCAGAAACCTGGAGACTTACAAAGAGGGTTCAGCTTAAATTGAGGACGACGCAGCGAGCAATGGAAAGAAAAATGGTAGGTGTAACCTTAAGAGACAAGAAGAGAGCAGAGTGGATTAGGGAACAAACGGGGGTTAAGGATATCATAGCTGAAATCAAGGAGAAGAAATGGACATGGGCAGGGCATGTAGCACGTAGACAGGATAACCGCTGGTCATTAAGGGTAACTGACTGGATTCCCAGAGAAGGGAAGCGGGTTAGGGGGAGACAGAAGGTTAGGTGGGCAGATGAGATTAAGAAGTTTGCGGGTATAAATTGGCAGCAGCAAGCACAGGACCGGGTTAACTGGTGGAACATGGGAGAGGCCTTTGTCCTGCAGTGGACGTAGTCAGGCTGATGATTATGATGATGATGATATATAAGCACAGCCGTCCAGCGGACATTCCAAGTACTAAACGAGAGGTGGCACACGCACACTTTCTTACGGCTTGCGCTTCGGGTCTACTTCCTTTCCCTCCTTTAACCACCTCGAGTTCATGGTATATACTAGTTCACTGTATTCATGGCACTGCGGCCCAATGCTCGTTAACCATTTCTAAAACCAAGGAGGTTACGCCCAGCGAGTAAAACATAGCAACCTTTTCCTGTCAGATAGACCTCAATGTACATGTCAATGGCTGCTAATGGGAAATGAGAGACAGGAGAATTCGGCTTTTACTTTCTTACGGGTTGCGCTTCGTATCTACTTCCCACATTTAACCACCTCGAGTTCATGCTATATACAAGTTCATTGTATTCATGGCACTGCGGCTCAACGCTCGCTAAACCTTCCTAAACTAAGGAGGTTACATCCAGCGAGTATAACGTAGCAACCCTTTCTTGTCAGACAGTGCTCAATGTGCATGCCAATGGCTGCTAATGGGAATTGCAGCGCGTGTGTTTACTAGAAGCCAAATGCTCCTGTCTCCCATTCCCCATTAGCAACCTTTGGCATGTACATTGAGCAGTATTTTTTATTGTTCAACAACGCACAGAAGAAATCTCTCACTGGCACCACCTTGCAGGTCAAGATGTTATACTTGTTACACACTACAATGGCTACGAGGGATGAAAAGATGCCGCTATAAGGAGCTTCGTTCCTAAAATTTCCTCATCTTTCGCCGAGACGCGCAAAGCTGGGGCAGAGCAAGTCTAGTTCACAATGATTTGTCCAGGTTTCAATAGGCACACGTTCACTCACACACCCATGCACAAAATGTACACGCGATCATTTTGCAATTCACGAGCATTGGCTAGGTATCTATCGGGTTCCATTGAGAATAACTTCGCAATCACAGCACCGATTACCTTGTTTCTCTGAATAAGCAATTTGCCTAATTGGCATATTTGAGGCTCCATCTCACTTATGTTGCACCTTATGGTAGTCAAATAACTGAAAAAACTGAATTAGCACTAAATTAGGCTCAGTCCTAGTTAGTAATAAACTAACCTCCGCACATTTTATCTTGAACGGCATGACTAGGCACACAAGAAACTCAGCTCGGCTTGAATTAAATACAGCGCGCTTTCATTACCAAGGTTACGCGTAGCTAATTAGGTTTTACAATGCTCAACAGTGCTTCATAAAGCTTTCCTATGGGCACGATGGTTTAGCTAGGCCCAGCTGTTCTTAGTTTTGCTTGACGCCGCCGCTGCGCCAGCATGATCATGGCATCTCTACGTCATGAAAAGGACAAGCGGTTGAGCAATCACCGAAGCTGTAAAGAGGGAAAAAATGAATACGCTTGGCTGCCCTTTCTTTCTTTTACGATGCAGTCGGGCAGCGTTTTATTCTTTTTTTGTGCGTAGAACGACTCTCATATAACATGATCGGTTTCCGTCCCGGGCTGTCGACTCAGGACGCCATGCTCCTAATCAAGCACTAGTTCATACAGGTCAGCCCAGTGCATACGAGAGTGCTCCTAGTTCTTGACGTCAAAAAAGCTTTTGACCACATAGATCATAAGGCCATCCTCGAGGTCCTATCCACGCTGGGTCTGGGTGAGAGGCTTTTCCGCATATTCAAGTCGTTTCTTAATGGTAAACAAGCGAGCCTCACACTAGAAGAACGAAAATCTAAGTTGGGGGCACTGGGCAACAGAGGCACCCCACAAGGAGCTGTGCTCTCACACATCTTACATACCTTAGCAATGACCAGAGTTGCGAGGAATTTGGAGCGGATTAAAGGTGTACACTTCGCAATATATGTCGACGATATACCCATATGGAGTGCCAATGGAAACATAGGCCAAACGGAGACTAGACTTCAGGAGAGTGTAGACATCGTGGAAACGGGGCTAAATTGTTCGACGGCGATGTCAGAACATTTGGTCATAAAAAATTGAGGTAGGTGTCCAAGACCCAAGGGATATGTCCCAAATGAGGAACCCAAGATTACCTTGCGCTGCCACTACGGATCCGCGATTAAGCAAGTAAAAAAAATTAAAGTTCTAGGCTTCTACACAGAAGCCGGAGGTAGCAACCTCACTACCATTCAGCATCTTTCCAAAACACTGACCAAGTACTCAGGCTTCTAAAGAGAATCACCATCCGACAGAGGGGCCTTTGTGAGGACAGTGCTCTAAGGCTACTGCATGCCTTCGCTCTCTGTCACTTCACCTACGTGTCAGATCTCCTTCAATGGTCGCAGGTCGAACTGAATAAGCTCAACACCATTATCAGAAAGTTAGTCAAGGCTGCTCTAAGTATACCCAACAGTGCGCCGAACGAGAAACTCGTGAGCTTAGGCGTGCACAATACTATGCAAGAAATTGCTTAAGCACAACAGACCGCGCAGCAGGAAAGACTAACGAGCACACGTGCGGGTAGGCTGATACTCAGGGCGATCACAGTCCCCAATAGATCGAAGAAAACCAAGGAGGTCGAACTGAACGCGAAGCTTAGAGACGTGATCAGAACCACTCTTCTGCCTAGAAACATGCACACGAAACACAATGTCAGCAGGCGAAAAGTGAGAGCGAAAGCTTTATTGAAAGACATCGAACAGGTAAGACAGCAGACTTTCATTGTGGACGCAGCCTGGGTGAAAGGCCAAGAGGCCTACACGTCTGTGGTGGTCGCACAGCCAGGGAGAGGTACGGGACGCCCTGACTATACTCACTGAAGATTCCATGGTTGCGGAACAAGCCGCGATTGCTTTCGCAACCAGTAACAGAAAATGGCCATATGTCTATAGCGATTCCAAAGCACCAACTACAAGCTTCGACAAGGGCTATGTAACTGAAACTGTGGTCAAACTTATGAAAAAAGTCAAACCTATCGATACTAAAATTTGATGATTTCCTGCTCATATGGAACAAGTGGATGAAACTCGGGTCAACCTCAATGAGGTGACAAAGACCTGGCACGAGGACTCGCTTGCTGTGCCGGTCAGACCCGATCTGACAGCCACTACCATTCCGGGGGCTATAAAGATTATTTAATCACTTACAACGACATCACAAAGTGTTATTACTTGGAGCGTAGGTGATTCCCACTGCCTCACGCAAAATTTAACAGGGCTAAGGCAGTCACTCTACGTTTACTGCAAACCGGAACTTACCCAACTTCGTTTTTTCTAGATAAAATTCTCCCTGACAGTGAAACTCAAGACAAGGGTGAAGCATGTGACGGCATTATTGAGATCAGACACATGCTGGCGGGCTGTCCCGTGACTCTCGCCAACCCCGAAGAACAATGGCTTTACTCGCAGACGTTGGTGCGAAGCACGTCTTATGAAGACCAAGTATGGGCAGTTCAGAAGGTCCACGAGGACGCTACAAGGCTCAGCCTGACGGTACGGACATGGACGCGGCCCGCCTTGGTCTGAAAAGACCGGCCTTAAGGACACAAATAAAGTTTTGTGAATGAATGAATTCTTTGTCATAGAATCGGTGAACAACTAACCTCTTTAACGTTACAACTCGCCCCTCCACAGTGGTCTAGTGGCTAAGGTACTCTGCTGCTGACCTGGAGGGCGCGGGATCGAATCCCGGCTATGGTGGCTGCATTTTCGATAGAGGTGAACATTTTGGAGACCCGTGTGCTCAGATTTGGGTGCACGCTAATGAGCTCCAGGTGGTCAAAATTTTCAGAGCCCTCCACTACGGTGTCTCTCGAAATCATATGGTTGTTTTGGGACGTTAATCCTCACATATCAATCAAATCAACGTTACAACTCACCGGTCTTATCACTGTCACCGTCGACGATGAACGGCAACACAGCAAGCCACGTCTTTAACAATTTTTGTTTACTTTTTTTCTTTCTTGCCGCGACGCATTTTTTGACATCGCGGGAGATTCAAAAAGATAAAAGTCAAGCAGCAGGTGGTGGAAGACAAGTGAAATAAACACCGATATTCGTGAAAGCTGTATCTGGAGACGAGTGTCTGTAAAACATGAAAGCTACTTTCACTACATCATCAAGCACAGGAAGTTCTCACAATGTTCACAAGCAGATGGTAGATCGTTCACTTGCCACGCAAACGAACCAGTCTCGATCCCACTCGTACCCAAACAAACCAGGTTCAGTCCCGACTTCACCAGGTTTTTTCATCATTAGTTAATTTTGAATCGTTCTCGGAGTTTGGGTCACGCATAACATGATTTTTTGGTTCGCAATCAACGACGCAAATGCCGACTCCGGAATTTCTGTGAAGCGAGCTCTTTAACGCTATTGCGTTAATACAATTAACACCTACACATAGTCTTCATAGAGTACCAGAGGGCATTCATCCGGCGTAAATATCAGCAGCCATGCACCCCCCAACGGGATCAGGGCATCGATGAAACCTATACAATGTAAGGACAAAAGTGAAATGAACACTCATCAGCAGGAACGACGACACGAGGATTTTTTGCTTGAGGGGCACCCACATCTACCGAGTTCTTTCAAGGAGGCAGGGAACATATGCGTTGTGATTTGGCTATGCTCGCTTTCTTTTTCTTTTAGTGTTCTTTTTTTTTGGGGGGGGGGGGGGCAGAGTGGGCCATTCTGAATAGCATTGTTTATAGGAAAGTCGCCAGCCCCGAGTTTTACGCCCGTATTCACAAACGCTCCTCGACTCGACCCTTCACTCGAAACGTTCCTTGAGTGACGTTTTCCCATTCACAAATCGCCCTTCACTTGAAACGCTTCCTTCACTGGAGAAAATCTTGAGTGTTTTCTCGAGATTGTCAAGGAAGCGATTGAGCTATTTTGAATCGTCCCTCGAGTGAAATTTCTGCGCCAACATCGCGTACATGGCGGAGCTTTGACGGCGTTTCTAGATCAATTAGGCTGCCACTTTCGCGTTCTTTCCACAATAATGATACGCGTTTACAACGGAGCTGTCTTCGAATGGTTCGGCAACGGCTACTCTGGCGCCGGGACAGGTTGGCGTGGTGTAAAAAGGAGCGCTCACCAGTGCGATGATGTGTTGTGTTCCGTGCATGAGTCAGTGGATTACCTGCTTTCGGGTGTGCGTTTACTCGTCGTGTGAGTGCTCCAAGACTTACTGCGGATACCAGTGATTTCAAGTGTTTCGATGAAGCTCGCACACATCAGTTCAAGCTTGGTGTAAAAGCTTCACAAGCAAGCAGAGAGGAAATATAATAGCAAACTTTGGATGCACTGCATTCACCGTACTCTTGAGTGGCTTCCTCTCCGGTGAATTGTTGCTACCCTAGCCGAAATATACGCTGAAGCATACCTTCGTTAGATGATTATCTGTATCAACGAGAGGGTAAGTTCCCCTGTTTCTTTTTTTTTCTGTTCATTTTTCCCTCATGTAGGTCAGATCAATATTTCAGACACTCTAGGAAAAACAAAACACAATGCAATTGGGCCCAATGAGTGTGCTGTTGTTGCTACTATGCGTGAAACATAGCTTTTATATACAGTGTCTATGCAGCTCACAATACTGATGAACAAACAAACTGAGCTTTACGGAATGAAGCAGGAGTTCATGCTCTGTGAAACGTGCATTCACGCAAGAATGCATGGCGTATCGTATAAAAACGCAAGCATATGAAATAGAAATACAGCAGATACATTATAAGGTTGCTTTTTCATTATTGAGCCCCCCCCCCCCCAAACATATTGCTGGAACCGCCACTGAGTAATGCAGCTAGATAATGGAATCACATGACCATATGTCTGGCCAGATGGCCAAGTGCCTGAGCCAAACATGAGTCAAAATATTCAAAACTCAATAACTCAACTATGTCTGTTCTTTAACGCAAGAAATAATAATAAATGTGCACACCAGAGGAAGTAAAGAAAGATGCGGCTTTGGTGTCCTAGATATTACGCTTTTCTAATATTATATCTTGTGTGTTTTGTGCAGAAGCCAAGCCGCCGACAGAAGAACAAGGAGGAAAGTTCTCCCAAAACGTAGCATATTAGCAATGCATTGCAGAGTTTGCACGACTGTATACAAAAGGACAAATTTCCAGTGAATGCATCAGCACCACTGCATTAAGCACGTCATGGTGTCTACTACCTCCATCTCATTTATAATGTCCTACGAGCTCGAACTTTATCAAGACAGTGTGTCAGCTACATATGCTTGATTGATGGACACTTTGCAGTTGCACTCTTGTGTTTGCTTCATTGCTCTGCATCAGCCACATGTAATAGAGGTTTATTTTGCCATTCGCGTTTTCAGCTTTGTTCATTTATTCATACATAAATATCGTCATGTTTGTCTTTTCAGGATGAGACAGGACCACAAAAATCACTTCTGTAATTCTCCAGGAAAGCAGTTTTACAAAAATCAAACTTGTTTTATATGCAGCAGCACCACTCCCCTTCCACGAAACTGAGATGACATGGCTCCAACGTGCCGACATGATAATGTTGCGACAATAGCGTATATTTTATTTACAGGGTTCTGCCCAGATGTATCCGCAATGAAAGCAACACTCTTGAACATTTTTCATCAATTTGTTGCACTGGTCTTCATTAAATCAGCAGAGTAAAATAATCTGCTTCTTGACGAAACTTTCTTCAAGCTTCAGAGAACCCACACGGTCGTTTTCACGGCATAACAGCGCCGAAATTCAGAAGCAGCTTCAATTTTATGATTTCTAAAAGAATAAAACTTCTCCCTTAAATTATGTACTGCCGACTCATTGGAATGCAGCCCAGACAGTACGATCATTTTCAAGAGATATTCTCAGCAGTCATATTCTAAAAACACCAGCCAATACGCCAATTTAATGTGATATATAGTAAAGATTACTCACTCCACCGCGTTATCCGCTTGGTGGCTACACTAGTGACCAGAAGACTCTCAGCAGAGCTAAAGTAGACAAAACAAGAAACCGTCTGTTGTGCTTCCTGTAACCACTCACGTAGTCCGTTAGTCAGCCGGCGAAAGAAGGGTCCCAAAGAACACACACGCAGACACTACCGTAAATAAAAACTGCAATTATCAGATCCAAACGAGATGAAATATACTAAGCTCGTAGAAACGTTCTGCAGCAGACGAAATGCCATCAGCTGTTCGTTGAGCTGCCTGGGGGCGACCACCCCGATCTGGTGGTCTATTGACAGTGCTGAGTAGATGGTACAGTGCTGAGTAGATGACTGGTAGTTGATCTTCCCTCAGTAAAGCTGTGCTGACGAGGACGCAAAGGATTGTTGTCAAGTAAGACCACATAAATCAGCAATAAAGTGTTCTGTAGGTTTAGCATAGGTGCGCATAATCGACACTGGTCCATATTTGGATAAGATAAGCATCTGCCAGAAGTTAAAGAAGCCTGAAAAAAATTTGCCAAGTACTATAGAATTTCGGCTGGAAAGAGTTTCAATGACTCCATCGATATGCCATCTGCACTCACCCTTTTTACAGCGACACCTGTTATGAAATCAGAATGCGCGTCATCCGCGGCGCCATAGATATCTACCGCCGCCGCCGCCGCCGCTGTGGCCAGCGGTGGCCGTAACCAGTATTGCATGAAAAAAAAAAAACTGGAAGATCCCACGTACAGGGGGAATCGATGATATGCGAAGCACGAATGAGAAATGTTGATATGTCCCTTTAAAATCAGCACAACTTTGCAAGGTGGAGGTAAATGATGCCGTAAATGACTTCCGTGTCATAATTATCATGTTTGATTGTGTCGTTTATTTTCATCATCTAGTAAGGTCACGTGATACCAAATTTGGTATATGTGGAGCCAGCGAAATGGC
The DNA here is from genome assembly GCF_043290135.1 of Rhipicephalus microplus. Classification (NCBI taxonomy): domain Eukaryota; kingdom Metazoa; phylum Arthropoda; class Arachnida; order Ixodida; family Ixodidae; genus Rhipicephalus; species Rhipicephalus microplus. Next base: position 27,010,768 of record NW_027464587.1, read on the forward strand.
GGCGAGCACGCTATGAGCGTGGTATGTTGTCATGTTCTTACATGACACGTGCGTGTGGATTATCATGTCTGCACCAGTCATACATTTTGTCATCCTATGGCTTTACTAACATCGAATTTGGTATATCTGGAGCTTTCCAAAGAGCCGCGAGCGCATCATGAAGGGTCAAATATACCCTAATGTAGCGTTGACGGGAACACTGGGCACAGTGACGCTACGTTAGCAAAACGCGAGCGCTCTATGGTCTGAGGCCAAGTGCGACCAGCGTCCGTCGGCGCGGTCCGACGGCAACCGGCACGAATTGCGACATGCTGCATTTCACGCCAAAGCGTTACTTAGACAACACTGCGTATCACTCTTTTCGGGATGGAGGGACGCCGAACGCGCTGAAACGCGCATGTGTCAAAGCAATGCCGCGCGGCGCGTGCCGGCGAGTATATGCCAGGGCCGGCGCCTGGCGTGGCAACGCCGGCGTGACGCGACAAAATGAGCGCCGGCGAGCATGCGCACCGCGTAACGTCAAAATGTATTGGTGTTTTGACTGTGGCATGTAGTCATGTTCTCACATGACACGCATCTCATGATTATAATGTTTGCACCAGTCACATATTAGTACATGTGAAGCTAGTGAAACGGGCACAAGCGCATCATCAGTGTGGCATGTAATTATGTTGTTACAGGACACGCAGCTCATGTTTATCAAGTTTGCAACAGTATCATAACATTGTCATCCATTCACGTCCCGTAATACCAAATTTGGTATAAGTGAAGCTAGCGAAACGGCCACCAGTGCATCATGAGCGTGGCTTGTAGTCATATTGTTACATGACGCGCATCTCATAAATATCTTGTTAGCACAAGTCGCATACCTTTGTCATTCATTCATGTACCGTAATACCGAATTCGGTATAAGGAACGCTAGCAAAGTGGTCACGAGCCCATCATGACCGTGGCATGTAGTCTTGTTGTTACATGACATTCATGTCATTATTTTCATGTTAGGTCTTTCACTTGTGTTATCCATGCAATCATGCCATACCATTCCAGTTTTGCAACATGGTAAGTAAACAAAACCACCGCAAGAGCTGCAGGACCATGAAATGTATATCATGACATTCGTGGCACACATTTCATGATTTTCATTTTATGACTAGTCAAATATGTTCTTAATACAGTCATGCTATGCCATACCAACTTTGGTATCGGCCAGGAGAGCTAAAAGTCGTAGGCGGATAGATAGATAGATAGATAGATAGATAGATAGATAGATAGATAGATAGATAGATAGATAGATAGATAGATAGATAGATAGATAGATAGATAGATAGATAGATAGATAGATAGATAGACAGACAGACAGACAGACAGACAGACAGACAGACAGACAGACAGACAGACAGACAGACAGACAGACAGACAGACAGACAGACAGACAGACAGACAGACAGACAGACAGATAGATAGATAGATAGATAGATAGATAGATAGATAGATAGATAGATAGATAGATAGATAGATAGATAGATAGATAGATAGATAGATAGATAGATAGATAGATAGATAGATAGATAGATAGATAGATAGATAGATAGATAGATAGATAGATAGATAGATAGATAGATAGATAGATAGATAGATAGATAGATAGATAGATAGATAGATAGATAGATAGATAGATAGATAGATAGATAGATAGATAGATAGATAGATAGATAGATAGATAGATAGATAGATAGATAGATAGATAGATAGATAGATAGATAGATAGATATGCTCAAAGTCACTGAAGTTCTCTAAGAAATGCTTCGCATTTAAAAACTCGCAAAATAAAAAAACACCAATGACACCTGAGCCCACTGCGTACCTGCCCAATATTACGTCTATTCGATTCAGCCTAGGTTCTCTGCACCTTCTGCACTTTTTCACGGTGCGCTGCACCTAGGTCCTCGATACCCGAAGGTGCAGCGGCGCCCCCTGCACCAACGTCCTCTATTGTGGCGGGTGCAGGTAAGGTGCTGCCGCGGTGCCGCGAACCCTTGAACCTCCCATCGCGAGGGTGCAGCATTTTGGGTGCAGCCACACAACCTGCTCCCAGCGCATGCTTGGCAGACAGCAGACGACAACACGACCAGCAGACGACAAATATGCCGGTGGTCGCGGACATCGACGGTGTCCAGACCGAACTTTTTCCCATCTTGGACGAATTTGGAGTTATCGTCTTTGACGGCGACGCCGGACTCTACACTACCACAGGTTTTTTGGAAAAGCATGCTGGACCATTTGTCCGCTCACTGGCCCGACGGGGACATTTCTTCATTACCCTTTGTTTCTTTTTTGTGGTTGTTGTTTTGCCTTTTTCAGATGGGAGACAAGTGCGGGTAGTTTGTGCGTCGGGTTGTCTTGCCAATGCTGACCCGACAAACGAGCATGCCATGCCGGCTATGCCTACAACGCAGCCAACACCGCCAAACAATGCTGAGCCGACGACGCAGGCGTCCGCTGCTGCAGCTGCTGCGCTTTCTCCGGGTCGTGCGCGTCGCGACGACTCGGAAGAAGCTCTATGGAGCGGTCGGAGGACCAGATTTTTGATTGAAAAATATAAGGAGAATTTCAGAAACATCGGCAAGAAGAGAGGACTGAGGTGAGGCAGTGATGAGCGCGTTGGTGATAAGCACGTGTGCATTACTTTGTTAACTTTTTTTTTGCTCACAGAAACAAAAAGCAGTTGTTCCTATACATGACGGATGCCCTGAATGAGGAATTCGAGTGCTCCCTGAGTGTGCTCCAAGTGACGAATAAGTGGAAATCACTTGAAAGAGCCTACAAAAGAGCCCGAGAAAACAATCGGAAGTCCGGCAGCGGAACTGTGGAGTGTAGGTTTGAAGAGTAAGTTTTCAGTGCTTAATATATCTTCCTTCTGAGTGCGTAATTCTGTCCATAACCAACTTCTATTTCATGCGTAGAAAAAGTTGCACAGTGGCACGCACTTAACTGGTTTTTCTTTTCACTCGAACCAGCTCATTAAAGCAGCCTTCTCCCTTACTGATTTTTTTTTTCTGCAGAATAAATATGCCCTACAGTAAACCCCAATGTGCCCTGAAAAAAGTTATCATGCAAAACAACCTACATGCTACAAAAAAGCTGTTAGGAGTTTCAAAAATGTTTTTGAAAACCCCAATTTTTTGCTTTTAAAGTGGCAGAGCTTGTGCAAAATAAATTTAGTTAGCAATCATGCATCTCTTTCTCTCATTTCTTTGCACTACATGCAACCAGTCGCCCAAAGTCACATTACGCTGAAGCATTAGGAAAGTCTGTGTCTCTAGCAAGCCTGGAGCTTCAGCTATTTTTGTCATCCTTGTTATGGGAACTGTAGACAGGCGATTGCCCCACTGTAGGGTGCACGTAAGGTTCCTACAAGTCGTGTGGTCCGGCCATAATTTGTTTGTATTCCATTATGCACTAGTAGCACTACTTTGTTTCCACACGTCAGCCCAGAAATCCTCTGTTGAGCTATTTGCCGGTTATGGATGCAATAATAAACCGAACTGGCTGATTTCCCATTGTCTTTCTCCTGCCTTAACATGAAAGATAATTGAAAGAGAATGATGTTGAAGCTAAAGTTTAAGAGGGCTTGTCTTTCCTCTTGTGATAACTTTGGCTCAAGCGACATTTCCTGTTCAACAGATCACATCATTGCAAGCCTCTATCTTCTCCTAAACTTCTTTATAGAGCGAGTGGAAGCGGTGACAGAAGGCACGTTGCCATGTACATACTAATGCTTTGATGCCAATTGCATTCAATTTTCAGAGAGATGGCAGACATCATGGATAAGCAACACCATGTCAGCCCAATCGTGACTTATACACAGGGGTGCAAAATGGTCCGAGAGGACAAAGAAACGTAAGTTTGGTCATCAAAGAGAGGTAAAAACACCACTACTATACAATATATTTTTTCACAGAGAACCTGAGGCTCGAGTGCAAGCTGCAGTCCCAGCCAGACAGGAGTCTAGTGCTGAAGAAACAGCAAAAGTAAAGAAACGTAAGGCGAAAGATCCGCCTTTGGTGCAGCTGCTGCAGGAGCTTGAAGAGATTGAAAAAAACAGGGCTGCTCGACACACAGAAAAAATGGCCCTGCTGGAACGTTTTGTGACAGCGTATGAAGCAAAAAAAAAATAAACTTCTTGTTCTCATGAAGTCTCGTTTTATGGCATTGGTACAAATCACATAGGAAGGTGAGAATCGGAGGAGAAAAGCATGTGAAGCAGACGATTTCAAGTCTTGACGGCAATGTTCTTGCGTAGCAGTTCACACAAGTATGCAAAACATTTAAAAGTCTCCTCAGCATTGTGTGTCAGCAATGTTCTTGCAAAGTAATTCCAAGCATGTAAAACACTTAATCTGGTCTCAGCACTGTGTGTCGGCAAAAGCAGTTCACACAAGTATGCAAAACATTTAAAAGTCTCCTCAGCACTTTGTGTCGGCAATGTTCTTGCAGAGTAGTTCACACAAGCATGTAAAACACTTAATCTGGTCTCAGCACTGCGTGTCGGCAAAAGCAGTTCACACAAGTATGCAAAACATTTGAAAGTCTCAGCACTGTGTGTCGGCAATGTTCTTGCAAAGTAGTTCACACAAGCATGTAAAACACTGAACCTGAAGTCTCAGCACTGGGTTTCGGCAATGTTCTTGCATCGCCGTTTACACATCTCTCTAACAGCTGCAGTGCTTGTGATGGCTCCATCGTTGTCATTTTCAATGTCGTCTTCCCTCGGTAAATCCTTGAAGTTGCTCAATGTGTCGCGACTTCTGCTACATAGGTTGTGTAGCACACATGCTGCTGTGACAATGAGGCAACACTGATCAATGGTGTCTGCATCCACAAGATATAACCGCCTGAAGCGCTGCTTCAAAATGCCAAAGGCATGTTCTATAGCTACGCGTTGCTGGCTGAGCCTCTTATTAAACTTTCGCTTGTAGCGCTCAAACGTGGCCCTGTTGTTCTTGTATGGAGGCATTAGCCATGGAAGGAGCGGGTACGCTGCGTCCCCTAGTAAATAATCGCCGGCGCACTTGGATTCTCGAGTGCCGTAGAAGGGGCTCTCTCTCAGCACACGTGCGTCGTGTACGCTGCCAGGGTAACCAACAAAAATGACAGTGAAACAGCTGTTTGCATCGCAGATTCCTTGAAGAATGATTGAAGGAAATTTTTTCTATTGTAGTAGGATGCCGGTGATTCATTCTGGTGCGGAATCTCTATGTGGCAACCATCAATGCACCCAATAGTGTTCCTCGAACCTTTACCGTCGCTCCTAGCAGCAAAGCCTGCTTTGATATTCGCCCGCTCATGATCGCTGGGCCAAGCAATCACTTCATCACTGGTGCTAAAGAGAAAGTCAAGAACCCGTTTCAAGCACAAAGACACGGATGACTCGGAGACATCAAAGGTATCGGCGATTCTATACATACTATTATGCGTGCCCAAGTAGCTGAGAGAAATCAGGCAAGTTTTCTCCGCTGGGATTTGGGGGCGTTCTCCCCGCGGCCTAGGAAAAAAGGGCGATGACTTGAAGCGCCCCACGAGTGTTTCGAACGTCTCTCTTGACAGCCGAAACAGGCGCTTGAATTCGTAGTCAAAATAACGGGGCACAACTTCCTCGTAGTATCAGGTGTGCGGTTACGATCGCTGCGGACCAATTGGGTACCAATTTTACACAACACTGCGTCGAGTTCCTCATCTTCACTGTCAGATTCAACCGATTCCTTGGCGATGTGGAGTTCCTCCATGTTAACAAATCACGTGCAAATCCTCGGACACACAACTGACACAACTGACAACCGCTTGCCTGTGCGTGCTAAGCCTCACTAGCCCCGTACTGCCCGTACCGTAACAGACGAAAGGCTTGCACTGCACCTCAACATTCGATTGACATTTTAGCGGTGGCGCTGCTGATGCAATGCATTTGCACCCCGAAACGAGTGCCGAGAAACCTGCGACACTGCTGCACCAGGTGTCGGCACCGGCTGCACCTTTTTGTATACGGTTCCGTGCACTTTTCCTGAATCGAATAGACATATTCTACCACTGAGCCACATCACTGCATGGAACTCAGTAAGTAAAAAAAAATTTCCCAATGTGCCGGACTGAAGCCGTGAGGAAATGCGAACGCCTTTCTTGTGCCGAGAGTACAGGGCGAAGTAATTTTAATGGCGTAAATAATGACGAGACGAAATGCGGCCTGCTCTTCCAAACTTGTTCCAAAGAAACCGAAGCGCCTTCCAACGACTCGAGTCGTTGTTGATGTTCCTTATCACACTCAGACTGTTGTGTAACCACAACCGACCACACACCTTGCAGCTGTGACCAAAATGTCGTCCACGAAGTCGTGCTTGAAATGGGCGTCCGGCTACGTTAACTGCCAAGCGCGCACCGCCGCTTGCGTGGCGCGTTCGAAAGCGCGGGCGAAAGCGCGATGAGCCAGTCGTCGTTGCCGCTTGGACTCGGCCTCACGCTGCTTCACTCGAGGATCGGCGGCTGGCCGTTGACGTTTCTCCGTCGCGTCTCGAACACGAACTTCCACGTTCTCAGCTCACTGTCGGCGTTGCAGAATAGCGCATTGAGCACACATTTCCGTATCTTCAGCTCGGCATTGGCGTTTCGCAGCGGCTAACCGAGCACGGAGTTCAGTATCAGCAGCTCACTTCGGTAGTTTGCGTTTGGCATCGCGCGCTCTTCGCTTCGAAGCCCGGTCTTCCGCTTCTTGTCCTCCGGTTGATGATGACGTTGAAGCTACTGCATTGACGTCACCTCCAGCGAGATATGTAATGCTCGCATTGAATTGTGTTATACTTTTTGCTAGGGGTACTGTTGCCGTCAGACATTGGCCTTGAGACATTCACCGACTTCTGCCGTCACCTTGAGAGGCGCCCAGACAGCGAACGGTCGAGAGTAAGGCGCGCGCTTCACTCCATCGAACTAAACAGTGTGGCACAGGGAGGAGAGAGAGCAAACAGCAAGAGAAGAAGCGGCGGAGCACTGCACCTGTCATTTTACCTGACAGCCTTGATGTCGGCCGCTTATCAATTAACACAAATGCTACACAAACGCTGGCTGCACAAACGCTGCAAACGCGTTTCAAACGACTTCCTTAAGGTGGTGGCAAGTGACGTTCACGTCAAGGAGGTAAGGGCTCCAGTTGCAAGGGGTGAGGATAAGCGCGCGCGTGCCCGAGGCTGTTCCTGGCAGTAGCCGACGCCGAAGCGTGACATGGTGGGGGCACCGACTGCTAGGGACGCGCGAGCCCGTACTTGTTGATATGGGGGAGGGCGGGGAACGTATCCCGACAGACGCCTGACATAGCCCGACTAAGAAAGGCATTTGCATTCAAAACACCAATGACACAATGGCATTGAAAACCGGGTCCGCTGCGTGCTAGCCCAATGTTCTACCACAGAGCCATGACTGACAGTGCTTAGCACTTGTTTAAAAACAGGCGTTAGGCAGGCTTGATGTCGGGCAAAGAATCGCGTTAATATCAGCAAGTCTGTGGACAGACATCACCTCATCTCCCAGTAGATTCCGGCGCACCGCAGGGTAGTGTTCTAGGTCCGCTGCTGTTTATAATTTATTGCAATGATATTGTTAATGCTATTACTGATCCGGTTAAAATAAGACTTTTTGCAGACGAATGCATTATTTTCACAGATGTACAATCGCCAGATGACCAGGTTGCTCTCGACACTGCCCTTAACAATATTCTTTCGTGGTGTAACAAATGGGGCATGGTGCTCAATTTCGATAAATCTGTTTGCCTTCGAATTACTAACAAGAAAAATCCCCTTCAGTTTTCCTATTCCTCCAAAAGCCAACCCTTAAAAGAAGTCAGTCAATACAAATACCTAGGTATAACGATAACGAATAAGTTGTCCTGGAATGCACACATTGCCGATGTTTCATCATCGGCTTTCCGTAAACTGTGTCTTTTAAGGCACAAACTCAGAGACGCCCCGTCGCAAGTGAAACTATTAGCTTATAACACTTTAATACGTCCAAAGCTTGAATACGCTTGTATTGTATGGGATCCGCATACTAAGTCTAACATATATTCCCTTGAAAAGATTCAAAGACGAGCAGTGCGTTTTATTTACTCAAAGTATGGTCGTGGTACATCAGTTACGGAACTAATGCGAGATAACGAAATCCAGACGCTACAATCGCGGCGCCAGCTTCTCCGTCTAAAATTCTTGGACTCACTAATTAACAATAAACTTGGGCTAGACCCATCACATTACGTTACCCCAGTTTCGACCAGGCAAACTCGTCATTCTCATGTCCGATCCTTAACTCCGTATTTTGCGCGGACAGATTTATTTAAGTTTTCCTTTTTTCCGAGAACTGTAACAGAATGGAATAACTTGCCTTCTGATTTCCTCAAAACCTTCGATCTTGATGAACCCAATGTTTAATTCTGTGAATCTTGACCCCCCCCTCCCAATATTGCTTGATTTTTTTTTATGTTTCTCTTCTACTCGCTCTTCTCCTACACAGATGTATTTTAGTCAAGCTGTGTTACTCATGTACTGATCGCGTGCTTTCTTTGTTTTGATGTTTTTCTTCTACTCGCTCTCCTCTTACACAGATGTATTTTAGTGAAGCTGTGTCACTCATGTACTGATATTGTGTTTGTGCCCCTCCTGCTTGGGCCTTTTTGGCCTGCAGTATTTCACAAATAAAAAAAATTAAAAAACATTTTAGAATATAAAAGAAACAGCCAGGCGTCACACAATGCGAAGCGCGGAATGACATGGTCGTCCAATGCTCTAACTCACTAGAAAACGTGTTCTTGATCACCTATTAATTTTGGCGAATACCCACTGCCGGCATATTTCTTCTTCATCATCAGCAACTGCATAAGAAAAACTGCACAAAATTTCCAATAAGTGTATAGCTAATACCATGCTTCTCCAAAGAATCACGACGAATAGCATAGTGAGTGCTTGCCTACTACACAAAATTTATGATTAGTTATGGTGCAGTAGGCACCCAGCAGTGTGCTTGTAGCATCCCAAAAAGTGTTTATAAAAGGCTCTGAAAGGACACTCTTCTAGCTCTCGCTGTGACTGTGCTGTACGTTCCGCGCAGGCCTGGCATTTTTTTTTTGTTCAATTTATGTAGCATAGGTAAAACCTCTAGTATGAAAATTTATATTTAATGCGTAAGTTATAACATCTGCATTTTTTATACGCTGATCATTGGCTGAATTTTAACAACAGCGTTTTATTCTCGGGACCACCACGACTCCGTGACGTATTTTTGTCACACATATCACATGAAATATTTACTAACACATTGTAAAAAGAACAAGAAGCGAAAGTTCCGCAGCGATATGTTGAACCAGCAACCTGGTGTCCCTCAGCGCGCGACGCTAACTACTAGGCCTGATTAACGCAACAAGTTGGAATGGCGGATTACGGAAGAGAATGGCTAGCAGTGGCATAGCCAAGGGGGATGAGGTTCAACTAACCCCCCCCCCCCCGAAATTTTTCGCGAACCCCCCCCCCCATGCCATTTACCCACTTTTTTTTCATCTCTTTGCGCTGACTTCATTTAGAAACTAAGCGTTGCTACTGTCAGAGTATGATTTCTTCGCGCTAATACAATGAATAAATCTGCATACGGAAAAAGTGCCATGGTGTTTGTCATGATGTCAGTGCTCTGGCAATCTGTGAAATTTTGGGCAGGAGTGTCGGCCGCTAGCGTTTTAAGTTGGCTCGGCGACGGGCAAACTGCTGCAGTAGTGGTCATACTTGTACCCGCCGGAACAGATCTCGCGGAGATGGATCGCTATGACGAATTTCACTAGGCATATGTTCGTTTTCATAGTCAAAGACAGACACAGGTCCAGATCCGTCCCACTCAAGCATAAGCGTATCTACATTGCGAATCTTTGAACGTGTGCTAAGATATACGCAATTCAAGGCAGAGTCTAATATTTCTACTAAACCTTCGCGTGTTCTCCTAACATCTAAGCACGTGAACATTGACACATATTGACACATACAATAAAGAACAAAGAGTTGAAAAACTTCACGACACAATGTCTATACATACATATATATATATATATATATATATATATATATATATATATATATATATATATATATATATATATATATATATATATATATATATATATATATATATATATATATATATATATATATGTATATATATATATATATATATATATATATATATATATATATATATATTCAGCAGGAAGTTCAAGGGGTCTGGTACGTATAAAGAACACAAGCGAGTACACGTACGAAAGAGCAATACTTTTATGCCAACGTTTCAGCCGTGGCACGGCCTTCGTCAGGGAAGGCCGTGCCACGGCTGACGAAGGCCGTGCCACGGCCTTCCCTGACGAAGGCCGTGCCACGGCTGAAACGTTGGCATAAAAGTATTGCTCTTTCGTACGTGTACTCGCTTGTGTTCTTTATATATATATATATATATATATATATATATATATATATATATATGTTGTGGGCATTCGTTATCCGCTTCTTCTCATATATGCATTATCATAGTCATCATCATCCATCTGGGTCCCTGTCCTCATCTTCACTGGGTGTCACCGCAATTATCATCGGGTGTTTGCACGCTCGGTTTCAGACTGTCCATTCGCTGCTGAGCCTATGGGCTGAATAAACGCTGTCTCAACCCAGGTGTCCTACATGGTGGAGGTGGATTTTCAGTCCTTGGTTCTCTTCCACTTCGCTCGACTCCCTGGAGCTGCATTCAGGCCGCCGATTGCCCCGCCCCCACTGTCTGGCAGCATGTCACAGAACGAGCCTGCCCGCGCTGCTGCCATCGCTGCTGCCATCTCTCCCCCGCCGTCTTCAGCCGCGCCTCCTGTTTACGTACACAGCCACCAGCTTGATCCCCCTCACTTCGCTGGTCTTCGCGGGGAAGACGTGAAGAACTGGCTCGATGAGTAAAGCCGCGTGAGTGTTGCTAATCACTGGGACGATAGCGCCAAGCTCCGTTACGTCTCTTTCTACTTGACCGGTGTGACGAAAACATGGTATTTGAACCACGTCATTGACTTACCTGACTGGGCGACTAAGCACCAGCTGTGACATGTTTTGTGAACAGCGGCCATTCGATCCGCCATCGCGAAGAGGACCCTTGATACTCACTGACAACATACCGGTGAATCTTACACTTCCTACATTGAGGATGTCCTTTCACTGTGCCGGCGTGTCAATTCATTTATGCCGGAATTGGACAAAGTACGCCACATCCTGAAATGCATTGTACCTGTTCCTTTTAATGCCCTGGCTGCGCAAAATCGAGCTACTATCGCTGATGTTGTAGCGACATACCAGCGTCTTGATTCACTGGGCTCCGTTCGTCTCCAACCGGACATTAGCGACCACCACTCCACGTCCCATGGCCATCAGCGTGACCTCCTCCGGGACATTATGCGAGAAGAATTGCGTTCTACGGGCTTCACACCTCCTTCACCGAGTTCAACACAGTCTTCGGGAGTTTCTTTGCGTGACCTCATTAGGGATGAACTTACATCCCTGACCGGCCCTGATCTCGTACAAACACCTGTTTCTCGCCCCGTATCAACCTACGCTCAAGTCGCTGCCGCTCCTCCGAGAAACGTGCACGTGACATTGCCGCAACCATCCTACGCGTCGGTTTCTAATGCTCCCCCGGTCAACTACTGTTCGATGCCGCCTGACCCTTCTTCGGCCCACCTCAGTGTGCTATCTCCAGGTGCGCCTAACGCCTTCTACTTTCCACCCTGGCACTCGTCCCGCCCTGTCTGCTATTACTGTGGCTATCGTGGCCACATATCTGGTTTCCGCCTTCCAGCGAGGAATACATTTCAAGACTAGCCCCGTGTCGTCATCGTGCTCGCATAAACACGGAAGCAAGACGGCAAGATCAAAAAGTCATTTATTACGCATCCCATCGCCTTGTATTCTTCCGACCTGGTGACGCGGTGCTCCTGTTCACACCTATTCATACACCTGGTCTGTGTGACAAGTTTCAGCCAGACTTCATTGAGCCTAAAATAGTTATTGAACTGACTTCGTCAATTAATCATCGTGTGACTCCACTTTCCCAACAGACTGCCGTCACCGCACCACAGAGATCATGCACGTGCCTCGCATGAAGCTTTTCAGGCGACGTTCTTTGTCACATTGACTTGCCACTACCAGGTTGGCCGCTTCGATGTGGGGGGAATCAAAGTGGGCATTCGCTATACACTTCTTCTCATATATGCATTATTATAATTATCATCATCCGTCTGGGTCTCTGTCCTTATTTTCACTGGGTATCACCACAATCATTCTAATGCCCCCAGTTCCTTAAAGCTTAAAGCTTACAAAACAATGGTAAGGCCTTCCTTGGAGTACGCCTCCGTAGTATGGGACTCTCACACAAAAAGCAATATACAAAGGATAGAAAAAATTCAGCGCCTAGCAGCCCGTTTTATTTACAGTAGGTATAGACGCCGCGATTGCCCCTCTGTGATGTTGCAGTTGGCAAATCTTGAACCTCTTGAGGACAGACGACGAGCTCCTCGACTTAACTTACTCCGTCTAATATATTTTTCTAAACTTAAAATAAAGCCAGAAAACTACATGGCAAAGGATTCTTCTAGGCCTTTCTGTCACAAACACAGCTGTAGCATCAAGCCAATTTTCGCAAGAACTACTTTATACAAACACTCTTTTTTCTCGAAATCAATCTCTGAGTGGAACTTGTTGCCCCGAAACTCTACTCTTCTTTCCTTTTCACCATGAAATGCGCCTTGCGTTTCCTGGCTTTCACAATACTTGTTTGATTTAACAACTTGTTGTGTGCCTAAGAGTGCGGTGCTTTGCTTATGGATTGTGTTGCAGTGGGTGAACTCAGCCCTCTGGAAACGAGTATAATTTGATGGTGATTGCTGTGTTTTTTTTACATTTCGTGTATACCAGTATCAATTTTGTTGTAACTTTGTTGTACCTTTATTTTACCTTTGAACTTGCTGTACCTTCTCTGCTTGGACCTTAAATGGTTCGCAGTATATGATAAATAAAATAAAAAAATAAATCATCATCGGGTGTGTGCGCGCACGGTCTCAGACTGCCTGTTCGCTGCAGAGCCCTTGGCTAATAAACGCTGTGTCAACCCAGACGTCATATTATATTTATATATTGATTCCCTTCACCTGTTCGTTACTTTACGTTGACATGACTAGAAGGGCACACCGAGCGATTTCTGCTACAAGCGACATAACGCACAAGAAATGCACAGATTGGATTGGAAAAATATGGGTGGACAGGTAATCAAGTAAAGTTAAGAAGAATATACATAATAATCATTAAATTCACACGAAAAAAATAAAATAAACTCTGTAGAAGCCATGTTTCACGCGGCAAACACATGACATAAAGGAATATTGTTGATTATTCATTTTAATTGACAGGAAGATTATCCTGCGCAATGCATGGGATATAATATGCCAATTATGTTACCCAAACTTTGAGAGAATCGTTTCGTGATAAAATGGGTTGTTGCATTGCCGTTCACACCTTTCGTGTCCGTTGACCACGCCTGCAAGTGAAAGGCGCCAACGAAAAGCAAGGAGTTGGCAACGGTTGGGAACGGAATCACTCTGCGTCGGTGTTAAAGTGATTTTAAGCAGTACATTTTAATCAGTTCTACTTCCGCCCTTGCAGCTGTACGAAAAGCAGCACATAGTGATTATACCAGAACAGTCATTTTTACTACGCGCCATAATGGTCCAGTGATCCCAATGCTTCATTGCTGACCCTCAGGTTGCAGAATAGAATCCCTGTCGTCTTTCCGATGTAGGTGAACATGCTCGTGGCCCGTGCACTTTGATTTACGACATGTTAAAGACCAAAACTTGTGAAACTTCCCAAGCGCCCCACTACGGCGCCTCTTATAATAATGTGGTGGTTTTCTTTATCGTCTCTCATATTCACTTCATCGCCCATAGAATATCAAAGTGTCTGTGATCATCAGTTTTTTACTATTTAATTTCTTTTGCATTTACGCTGACGACTCCACCTCTTCAGCGATTTGCTCGCCTTTGAGTGCTTCAAGAAAAATTATCGCGTATAGAGCTGTGGTATTGTGGTAGTCTCACTCGTTGTGGCTTCTGATATTTTCGAGCGTGTTCTTCGAACAAGTGCACAGAGAGAGGACCAAGGCACCAAGAACTTGGTGGGTCCCCTTGACTGAACAATCTTTTGCAAAAAGCACACATGTTTGGCAGAGAGCTTCCTCCTGATATTTGTAATAGACCAGCGAGCAAAAAAATTTTTGCCACTGAGGCTGGAACACTGTAATTTTGTACACTAGAATGTGTACAGTAGGGCTGTAACCAGGGAATTTATTGTGACCATTGCTGCGTTTGTTGTGCCACCTTTTTGCCATGGCCGCCAGAACGGAAGAAGGGCTGCCGCCTCATTTCGTGGAGATAAGGAGCAGCACGAAGACGCCCTGCTCTTTCCATGTACTGGGTGGTGCGTTACTCGACGGAGCACCGCTGTCTTTAGGGTAGGCACAAAGATGCGACAGGTGGCGTCTTTGTGTCGCAGTAAACGCTGCAATGCCGAGTTTCCGCTGAAGACGGGCAGTCTACCCACCACGCTGTGCGTCTCTGAGTGATTGACCCCGGCGCTCAAATCAGCACAAGATGTTCAGGCATTAGCCCTCGGAGGCACCTAGCCGGCAACCGCGGTACGACAAAGCATGGGTGGTTGGCCCGAGCGGCGAGATGACAGACTGATTGCACCCCGCTCGCTCTAAGATAGATTCGCCGGAGGAGGTAGCATCGCCGGGACCATACACGTGTTTGGTTTGTCTATGTGTGTGTTGGAGGCGGTGCCGGCATAATGACCCTCATGTGTGCTGTGAGACCTTTTATTGGACAGTGCAGTGTGTTCCTATTCCCCTATATAGGAATCTGGGGAAGCAAACTGTATTTAATCAGCCTTCGCAGGCTCCTAGGTGTGCTTGTTCAAAAGTGCTTGTTCAATGGAGAGCCTTCCAATGTGATCTTTCAATGTAGATTTTCGGGTCGGAGAGCTCTTGCCACGTAAATATTCTAAATAAGCCCTCTCTACTAAGTTCAGCCTCTTCCTGCCACGGCATCTTCATCCCAAATTTCCGGTGCCTGCAAATCCCAGTCGCAACACCATGCGTTTCTCGTAACGCAATGACTGCAGGTGCTTGTGAGATACTGGCTATGTATTGGTGCAGACTAGCCTTATTTGTTTGAAAATCCCCTGCAATTCCACTGCCACACAAGTCTTTCGGAACACTTATGGGACGCAGCCATGCAAATGGTGAAGTTATGGAAAATTTGACTGAATCGATCGTCAATGTTGTTCAATTTTCGCCACACTGGCTAAGTTTGGCGCTTCTATGCGTGCTCAGTTGATGAGCTGTAGTTTTTAGGGACTCAAGCTTAGCTTCTACGGAATCCGTACGTGTTTATGAGACTAAAAGCGATTGTTGGAGTTGCGAATGTTTGTTCCCAGTCTACGACTTAATGTACACCGTGTTCTTCCGAAGCGTCTCTTCCATCATCGCTACATTTGCGCTTTGTGGAGATGCCAATAGTGTGAGGACGAGTGGTGTACTTGGTTGGGGTATGATCATCATTCACGAGGTGTGAGCGAGCTTTTGTTGCATCAGTAGCACGATAAGTAGCAGGAACGCTTGTGCAAAGAGGAATGTTTGAGAAGAGAGAACGGGTTTTGAGGTCGTGAATCTGTTTACGCAGAGCACGATTTTCTTCCTAAATCTGTTGTTAAAGGGCATATATTATGTTAAAGCGCTTGTCCTCTCTTCCTTTCTGTTTATTCATGCACTTGAACGACAGTAATACCATGCACAACTGGGAGCATCGGGAGTTTACGGTGTTAAGTGAGTTGTGGGAAGCTACCAAGAGCAAGCCTACTTTAGGAGGACTTCACTTGTTGCTAGAGGAAGGAGCTTACACGAAGTATCAGTCTTTTCGCGTCTTAGAAAGAGGTCTCTGATTCTTGGTTGGAGGAGGTGATATAGACACGGGCGAAGGAGGAGTCTTGTCGACCTTGGAGAGTGCTCTTTTATGCTTGTATCGTGATGCGCACAGTGCGGATCTAGTCTCGACGTCGACTGCACACCATGCACTTCGGAAGGCACACAAGGTCGTGGAGAGGGTTCGCCGTTCCACATTTACGGCAAGTCTTCTCTTTATTCGTAGGACACACGTCTGGCCGATGTCCAACGGTCCAACAGTGAGTGCAGGCTTCTATCATTTACCTCGGTGAAAGCCACCAAGTGAGCGCAATTAGCAACAAGCTAGCAAGTCGGTCTATTTTATTTACAGTGCTCTTGGAATTCAAAGAAACGACGCGCAAAAACTTGGCAAATGTTCATGATCACTTTCGTACGGCTGCTTTGTTGTCAGTAGCAACTACATCCTGGGAGAGCTATGGAAGTTGCGTCATTCTATACGTAAATAGCATTACCAAGACGAAGTTTATCTTTTAAGAGTGACACTTGCTTCCTAATTTTATTACGTTTTTTTATTTTATAAAGTTTTCTTTCTTTAAGGTTTTCAAAGAGCAATCATTCTGGATCAAAATGTCATTCCCCCTTATCTTCCCAGATTTATCGAGAACGTTTTTTCTTTAGTCGGTCTTGAAAAAGAGAAAACTTTGAGAAACAACGTGACCCATTTTCATGCTGTCTTAGATAATTGCAGACGCCAATTGAGCTAGTTACGCATTGACTATAGGCATGTCTAATTAATGGGAAAAAACAACGCATGCGAGCAAGAACTCTACATCATGAACATCTAGCCGACCATATTTTGCAGCATAATATCTAGGTGGAATGATAACCAAGGCACAGCGTAGGCATCTCGGAATATGTGACGTGACATATTTGATACGCATGTAATTTCATGCGTGTTGGTAATACTTTCATGCGACGCAATGTTAAAATTGTGCTACGAACTAGTGAGTGGAATCACCCCGGGAATAATATGATGTAGAGGCCAAACGAATAAGGCCAGAGTGCCTTCAACTCGTGAATGAAAAAAAATGGGCTACAGTAGCTGAGTAGAAGAAAGTTTGGGGTGGACAAAAAATCAAGTGTGTTTTATAGGCGCGAACTCGCAAACTATCAACTGTATTTTATCTAAAGGGCTTGTAAGAAACAACGCTTCCAGGAAAGAGAAAATATATTTACGAATAAGGGGGGGGGGGGCTCACCAATCCTGCTCGACTGTCCTGAAATGCTACATTGGTAGTGAATACGATTACCAGATATGGTGCTTATTCAAAGTTCTTATCTGATTATGCTAATGCGATTGCTGTTTCCGACTTCTAATGAATTCGATTTCTGTTGAAGTAAATGGAATGGCGCTGGCACTGATGCGTGCGCTGTCTCGGTCTGATATGTGAAAGGCTTCCCAGGTTTTGTGGGTAGTCCTATTCTTTGATTTGGTCAGACTTGTAGTTTTGTAGCTTTGTAGTTTTGGTCAAAAATTCACAGCTTTGCCGCAAAGGTGATGCAATGAATGCGATAGCAACAAATTGGAAGGTCACACGCAGAATCGCAAGGAGATCAAAATGTGACCCACGTTTCTCACGCACAAATACCACGCGAAACGTTCATTTCTACTCGCAGGTACAGATGAATGAGAATAAGCGTCTTAGTTGTAACTAGGCAGCGTCTAAAAAGCGCACTCTTTTCACAAACGGAGAGTGTGCAAGGATTGTAGTGACCTTTCTGCGCCCTGTAACTACAACAGGATCATTCCAGTGAGAGCAAAAGGTCAGCCGTGACATACAATTCTCCCAACCGCGATATCAGGGCACGCGAGTAAGCATCCACCCTCTCTCCGCGGGGAAAAGTATGTGTGGGAGATGAGAGCACGTGACCGTGCCGTGACGATGTGGCAACGTTCGCTCATTGTACCATCTTGCTGGTAGTGCTGAAAACACGATAGTCCCCCCCCCCCCTGATATACCCATCACTAGCGGTAAGTGGTAGATATAAAGAGCTTGCCGTTTGAACGTTGACGGACGTGCTCCTCCGTGGCTCAGTGGTTAATGCCTCGCACTCAAGAGTCAAAGCTTCATATATCATTCCGCGCGCTGTAGTCTTTTCCAGGAATATTTGTCTTTCTTGCGTTTATATATATATATATATATATATATATATATATATATATATATATATATATATATATATATATATATATATTGTTGTGAGCATTAATTATGCGTCCCATCTTTTCATCTGTACATACTCATCATCACCAGTCAAGTTTAGGTTGTGGGGCACATACTGGAGTCAATAAAGGAGAGTCTTGAGTGTAGTGTACTCGATGCCATCTTACAAATGGTGGAGAGTGCTGCCCGGTTATTGCGCCCTCTCGCGTTCAAGAACACCCCAGTGTCTTCTAGAACACATCCCTGGAGCTCCGTTCAGGCCGCCGCTTAAACGACCTGGGTCCGGTAATGTCGCAAGCCGCCCAGCCCAGCGTGCCAGCTTCGCCACCGCTCCCACCGCTAAGAAACCCTTCTCAGCGGGTCACCAACCCTCAAAAGGATCCTACGCTGTTCGCAGGGCTTCTGGGTGAAGACGTTGAAGACTGGCTCGAGGAGTATGACCGCGCGAGTGTTATCAAAAACTGGGATGAGCCTGCGAAACTCACCTACGTTGCATTCTAGTTGAGCGGCGTCGCAAAAACATGGTTTTTCAACCACGCCACAGATTTTCCGACATGGCCCGCCTTTACACGTCAGCTCCGCCAAACTTTTGCCAACCCGTCAGTGCGCTCGGATATCGCCAAAAAGAGGCTTGGTGCACGTGTTCAACGCCCCGGCGATTCTTACACTTCTTACATCGAAGATGTTCTCGCCCTTTGCCGCCGCATCGACAATTATATGGTGGAAAACGACCGTGTGCGACACCTGCTAATAGTAATTGCGACTGTCCCTTTAATGCGCTTGTGTTGAAAAATCCTCAAACCGTAGCCGATGTTTTCGCTACCTGTCAGTGCCTTGAGGAGCTTCAGACTACTTGGGTACAACCTGATATGCCTGATCTGAGCTCAAGTCATTATACAACAGAGCTGCGTGCATTGATCCGCTCTATCATCCGCGAGGAACTTCATGCACAGGCTTCACCTCGCCACCTCGATATCCGAACGACGCCACACGCTACTAGTTTACGCGACGTCGTGACGGAGGAACTGACCTTGATGACTGGTACACACGTTCAGAGTTCACATCCCATGCCCATTCCAAGTTATGCTCACGTTGCTGCAACGATACCTACGCCCCACCAAAGCCTGGCCTCGATGACTGCCACACCTGTCCCGAGCTCATATCCTTTGGCCATGCCAACGTATGCTCCGGTTGCTGCTAGGACACTTGCACCCCAGCAAAGCCCAATGCAGCTACCAGCGCCCGCAGTGCATGGTTCGCTCAACTCACTCGCACCGCGACCATCTTCCCAGCCTTACAACGCCTGGCGCAGTTCGCGGCCGACTTGCTTCTATTACGGCATCCGTAGTCATATATAAAGGTTTTGCCGACGCAGTCAGCAAGACGAACGACGAAGCTACGATAATCTTGAACAGGACGCCTTCTACGCCACTGGACCACCCTATCGCCGGCTGTATCCGAACAGCACACGTCGGTCGCCGTCTCCGCAGAACGTTGTCCCAGTTGGCAGTTCCTGGTTCTCACGTCGTCGCTCACCTTCACCGATGCGACGTTGCTCTTCTCCTCTCCGACCTTCTACTTCAATTTCCGACCGCCAACTGGAAAACTGAACAATGCAGCTTCGGGACGGAAAGCTGCATCTTTCGAACTGCGTCATGCTCCTCCTGACCGCCCATTGAATGTTTTATTGGTGTATGTTAAAGGTATACAGACAGAGGCACTGGTGGACACAGGCGCATCACTTTTCGTAATTCGTGCAGACTTTTGTGCCCGCTTGAAAAAAGTTAGGACGCCCTACGATGGTCCTCCCCTTCGTTGCGCAGATGGAGTCCCTATTCAGCCTTCAAGTGTTTGCACAGTCCGCGTTTTCATAGATGACATCCTTCACCACATTCAGTTTCTTGTACTTCCTTTGTGCACTCACACAGTAATTTTAGGATGAGACTTTTTTCTTCGGCATCAGCTTTCATATCCTGTCGTCAGCGAGTCATTCAAATGTCAGCTACTGAGAATTCATCTGATGTCGATCCATACAGCTTCCGTTTCGTTGCTGCCACTGATTCATTCCGCCAGGAGATGAACAGCTTTTAACGATCGCTTCGGATACTATCGTTAACGGTGACGTGTTCATAGCTCAATCAGTTCGCTCCAAATCTGTGGGGCTTACCATAGCACCCGGCCTTGTGCGGTTTAACGACGGTAAAGCATTGGTCACCGCCTTGAACCCAACTTCTTCGCCAGTGATGCTGCCCAAGGGCACTGCTGTGAGCTGCTTCGCTGACAGTGAGCTCTTTTCACTTGTTTCCCTTCCACGCAGAGTCACCGCCTTTGTCTGCTACTACTGGTATCAAGGCTACCACTGTTACCTTAAATGACACCATAAGTTCTCACCTCATTGCCGAGCAAAAGAGAGTCCTCTTCGACCTTCTCCAAAAGCACAGCCTTTCGTTTGATGTACACTGCAAAGTTCTCGGCCGCACCTCCGTTGCAGAGCACAGCATCGAAACCGAAGGCAGCTCCATTGTACGCCGTCGCCCATACCGTCTGTCTTCGGCGGAACGGCAAATCATTGAGAAAATGTCACCGACATGCTCAAACGGGATATTATTCGACCTTCATCCAGCTCCTGGTCGTCTCCTGTGGTGTTGGTCCGGAAAAACGATGGCTCTGTGCGCTTTTGTGTTGATTACAGAGCGCTCAATAAGATCACGAAAAAAGACGTACATCCGTTGCCACGCATAGATGATGCCCTGGACTCCCTACAAGGCGCAGAATATTTCTCCACCCTCGACCTCCTATCCGCGTATTGGCAAATACCTATGCGTGAAGCAGACAAGGAGAAAACAGCGTTTGCAATGCCTGACGGACTTTACGAATTTAACGTCATGCCTTTTGGCTTATGCAACGCTCCAGCAACATTCGAGCGCATGATAGATACCGTCTGACGTGTTCTCAAATGGAAAACCTGTTTATGTTACTTAGATTACATCGTAATTTGTTCTTCTACTTTTCCTCAGCACCTTAAGCGTTTGGACGAAGTTCTAACGTGCATTTCGAACGCTGGTCTACAGCTCAATACAAAAAAGTGCCACTTCGCCAGCACAACCATCAAAGTATTGGGTCACCTTGTCAGCAAAGACGGCGTTCGACCCGACCCCGACAAGGTTGCTGCCGTAATTAGTTTTCCACGTCCGGGCAATCAAAAACAATTGCGAAGTTTCGGGGGCCTGGCGTCTTACTTCCGCCGCTTCATCCGTCACTTTGCTGTCATTTCGGGGCCGTTACGCAAGCTTATGACGTCAGGAACGGATTTCACGTGGACTGACGAATGCGAGTGTGCTTTCCAAGCCCTTAAGCATGCTTTGACATCAGACCCCACCCTCCGTCACTTCGATGAGAGTGCACCCACTTTCCTGCACACAGATGCCAGCGGCCACGGAATCGGTGCTGTCCTCCTCCAGCGCGACGACACTTCACGTGAGAGAGTAGTTGCGTATGCCAGCCGCCCACTAACATCTGCGGAGCAGAACTACTCGATAACAGAGCAGGAATGTCGCGCTGTCCTTTGGGCCATCTAGAAAGTTCGACCTTACCGGTATGAACGCCACTTCACTGTGGTTACCGACCTCAATGCCCTATGCTGGTTGTCCTCACTGAAGAATTTGTCTGGGCGTCTCGGTCGCTGGATACCGCGTTTGCAAGAGTACACTTTTGACGTTATGTACAGGTCCAGCAAACAGCATCAGGATGCTGACGCTCTCTCTCGCTGCCCTCTGCCACTTTCATCTCTAACCACGCATCCTCAATGCCCCTCAGGTGATCAAGCGGCTTCCTATTTACTCACGTTATAACCCCTGGAAGTTGCTAGGTCACTATATTTAAACAGCAGCGCCCAGTTCGCCGCGTACCAACGTGACGACCCCTACTGTAACCGCATCATCGGATACTTGAATGGCTCGCCTTCTCCACCTAATGCCAGCTACGTCGTC
Source organism: Rhipicephalus microplus (assembly GCF_043290135.1). Lineage (NCBI taxonomy): Eukaryota > Metazoa > Arthropoda > Arachnida > Ixodida > Ixodidae > Rhipicephalus > Rhipicephalus microplus. The sequence goes on from NW_027464587.1 coordinate 27,033,038, forward strand.
AGCCACGGCTGTTCAAGCTAGAGAACAATGTCCTGCAGCACTATACTTACAATGCAGATGGGCATCGGTGGGTGCCAGTACATCCCCGTTCGCTGCGAGAACAAGTTCTCGAAGCATTGCACGACGACCCCTCAGCTGGACACTTAGGATTTCGAAAGACCTACAACCGTGTTAGGAGCTGTTTCTTCTGGCCTGGTATTTCTACCTTTGTGGCTAATTATGTCGCTTCTTGCGCACTTTGTCAACGCCGGAAACGACCAACTTCAGCTCCTGCTGGCTTATTACAACCCATTCCATGTCCCGACACACCTTTTGTCGTTGTCGGAATAGACCTCGTCGGACCACTTCCCGTAACGCCAGCGGGCCACCGCTGGATCATCACAGCCGTCGACCACCTCACACAATACGCGGAGTCCGCTCCTCTACGCACTAGCTCCGCCTCAGACGTTGCCGCCTTCTTTTTAAAAGCCATTGTGTTGCGTCATGGTGCACCTCGTGCGTTGTTGACCGAGGCAAAGCCTTCCTGTTGTAACGGGGTTTATTTGCAGGGCAGAACGCAGAAAGCGAAGCAGTCAGCAGCGTCCGGCCAAGCGCAGCAAGCACGAGCTTATGCTGATGGCGATGCCCCTGATGCGCCGAGAAAGGCCGCTGAAGCTCCTCTTCTTCACTAAAATCGCCCTCCGCACAAAAAGACGCCATCCTGGTGGATTAGGGAGAAGAAACGACTAATGGGTCGTAATATGGCTTGAGACGAGAGACGTGGACAGTGTCGCGGCCGCGGTAGCGTAGGTCTGTGGATGGGATGATGGGCTCCACAATATAGTTGACGAGTGACGTTTGCTCTACAACGCGGTATGGCCCGATGTATTTGGAAAGAAGTTTTGCGGAGCGGCCAGGCGCGGTAGCAGGTGGCCGCAGCCATACCAATGAATTAGGTGGAAAGTTTGGAGCCGAACGGTCCCCAGTCTGGCGGGATTGCTGCTGCCACTGGTCCTCGGTAGAAAAAGAGCGGGCAAGCTGGCGGCTTTCTTCAGCATGTCGGCAGCTTCGGACAGAGTTGTACTTTCGGACTCATAAGATTTATATGGAAGAATAGTGTCTACTTTATTTGAAGGTTCTCGTCCGTACAGAAGAAAGTATGGTGAAAACCCAGTAGTAGCTTGTACGGCAGTATTATAAGCGTAGGTGACGAACGGGAGAACTTGGTCGCAATTCGAATGATCAGAGGCGACGTACATCGACAGCATATTGCCAAGAGCATGGTTGAAGCGCTCCGTCATGCCATTCGTTTGAGGGTGGTACGCTGTACTTGTGCGGTGCACGATTCGGCATTTGTTTAGTAATGTCTTCAAGGCGTAAGAAAGGAAGGCACGGCCTCTGTCACTTAAGAGCTCGCGAGGGGCACCATGACGCAGATTGAAACGTTGCAACAGAAACGTTTCAACGTCACGGGCTGCGGCAGTTGGCCGCGCGGCTGTTTCGGCATAGCGTGTCAGATTGTCTATCGCAACAATAATCCAGCGATTACCGGCTAGAGTTGATGGTAGTGGTCCGTAAATGTCAATGCCGACGCGATAAAAAGGTCGACAAGGACAAGAAGGAGGTTGTGACGGGTAGGCTTGCCCGGGAGGTAACTTTTGTCGTTGGAACTGAGCACACGAGCGAATGAATTTCGGGACGTAGTTATACATGCCACGCCAATAAAATCTGAGTCGAAGCCTAGCGTATGTCTTGAAGAGGTCTACGTGGGCGCACTGTGGGTCCGCGTGAAAAGCTTCGCAGATAGCAGCTCGAAGATGGCGGGGTATCACAAGGAGACACTTGCCACCATCAGAAAGGTAGTTGCGTCGATAAAGAAGATCATCCCTTAGGCAAAAGTTGCTAGCCTGGCGGCGGAGAGCACGAGACGGCGAAGGAGTGAGAGGATCCGAAAGAATGCTTGAGGCCACTAATCCAGGGATCCTTTCGTTGTTCCACCGTCATGTTGCGCAAGGCGGATGACGCAAGTGCAGGCTCGAGGGAAGAGAGGCAAACACCTTCATCCGATATGGGTGAGCGAGAAAGGGCGTCGGCGTCCGTGTGCTTTCGAACAGATCTGTAAATAACGCTGATGTCGTATTCCTGAAATTTGAGCGCCCAGCGAGCAAGTCGTCCGGAAGGGTCTTTAAGTCTGGATAGCCAACAAAGGGCGTGGTGGTCAGTGACGACGTCGAATGCGTGACCATACAGGTAGGGGCGAAATTTTCCAAAAGCCCAAATAATAGCTAAACACTCTTTCTCGGTCACGGAGTAGTTAGCCTCGGCTTTTGTCAAAGTTCGGCTTGCGTAGGCGACAACATATTCACCAAATCCTCCCTTTCGTTGCGCGAGCACAGCGCCAACTCCAACACCGCTGGCATCAGTATGAACCTCCGTAGGAGCGACAGAATCGTAGTGGTGGAGGATGGGTGGTGAAGTCAGCAGGTGGCGTAATTTGGTGAACGCATCATCGCATGCTGGTGACCAGGTAAAAAGGTCCTTGTCGCCTCTAAGGAGGTCCGTAAGGGTCACACATACTGAAGCAAAATTTCTATTAAGCGTCGGAAGTATGACGACAAGGCGACAAAACTTCTAAGTTCCTTCAAGTTCTTTGGCTTCGGAAAATTGGTGACTGCTCGAAGCTTGGCGGGGTCGGGAAGTATGCCGTCTCGCGATACGACGTGGCCAAGAATGGTGAGCTGCCAGGCACCAAAACGACGCTTCTTGAGGTTGAGTTGAAGGCCGGTGTCAGTTAGGGGTGTGAGGACGTGCTCGAGACGATTTAAATGGGTGTCGAAATCGGTGGAAAAGACAACTACGTCATCTAGGTAGCATAAACATGTGTTCCACTTGAGGCCTCGTAAAATAGTGTCCATCATTCTTTCAAAAGTGGCTGGAACGTTACAAAGGCCGAAAGGCATAAAGGTAAACTCGTATAATCCATCAGGTGTGACAAATGCTGTTTTCGGTCGGTCAGATGCTTCCATAGGAACTTGCCAGTATCCAGACCGTAAATCCAGCGAAGAGCGGTATTCTGCTCTCTGCAAACAGTCAAGGGCGTTGTCTATTCGCGGTAACGGGTAAACGTCCTTGCGGGTGATCTTGTTTAAACGTCGATAGTTCACACAGAACCGAATGGAGCCGTCCTTCTTCTTAACAAGAACGACCGGTGACGCCCAGGGACTGTTAGAAGGCTGTACAATACCCCGCTGGAGCATGTCAGCAACCTGGTCGTCAATAACACGGCGCTCCGACGCTGAGACTCGGTAGAGGCACTGCCGTAGAGGCGTATGGCTTCCTGTGTCAATCTTGTGAGATATGTTCAATGTGCGACTGAGGCCAGAAGCGTGGCTGTCAAAAGAAGTACGAAACTTTTGCAGCAGGTTCACTAACTGGCTTTGTTCTGAAGAAGACGTTGCGACATCGATGGAGCGGTGGAAAGCGTCAAGGAGTGACTGGTCAACAACAGAGTCAGAATTGAGTGCGCTGAGGTGCGTAGAAAGTAAACTAGATGGAGCGTCAAAAATGTGACGGGCGTCGATCGGATGCACGTGACCGAGACATTCACCATAGAATAAAAGTAAAAGCCCATCTAGCGTATTGTACACGAGCGTCTTCGTGACGCCATGGTCGAGAGTAAGGAGAGCAATGGGCAGTGGAGAACATTTGCGTTGAATGAACAGGGCAGAGGGCGTAAATAAAACATCACCGTCGGAAATAGCGTCACACGACACAGTCACCAGCAGAGAAGAGCGCGGTGGTACGATGGTGTCGTCGGAAACAAACAGTTTATAACACGGCATGGAGGTTTCGCCAGCGTCAACATCAGCAAGTGCAGATAGCTCAAGTTCAGCGCGACAGCAGTCAATGACGGCATTAATATTCGCAAGGAAGTCCCAGCCGAGTATCATGTCAAGGGAACACGAGGGCAGCACTACGAATTCCACGATATACACAATCCCTTCGATGACGACTCGTGTGGTACAGGCTACGAGAGGTGTTACACTTTGTGCGTTAGCCATTCTAAGAGAGAGGCCGGATAATGGCGTCAGAACTTTGCGGAGTTTGCGGCACAGGTTGATGGAAAGGACGGATAGAGCGGCTCCGGTGTCGACAAGTGCCATGACGACGATGCCATCGACTGACACTTCAATGACGTTAGCTGGACAGGGGCGAGGATTTGTGCATGGCGATGGGGACGCAGTTCGTGCCTCGGAAACTGCGGCCGTTAGTTTTCCTGGTCGGTGGGTCTGGAACGGCGACGCATAGGGGAAAGTGAACGTCGACGTGGAGATGGGGAGCGGCGGGTCGGGCCGTGTGGACGATCAGAAGGAAAGGAAGAGGAAGGAGGGCTTGAAGGCATAGAAGAAAACTGAGGGCCAAAAGAGGGCATTCGTCGAATGTTCTGAGCAGCCTGGTGATGATGAGAATAACGTGCCACGTGGCCAACATCACCACAAGCAAAACATATGGGACGGTTGTCGTAGGTCCGCCATTGGTCGGAGTAGACTCCGACTTGCGGCTGGGGGCAGAAAATTGCGGCCGAGGTGGTATCGGCATAGGCGGTGGTAAATAGGTCGGCGGCGAATACATAGGTGCTGGCTGGAACGCAGGCTGTCGAGGTCGAGCAACGGCCTCGGCGTACGTGAGAGGTGCGGCGACTGGGGGCGGTTCACGGGCGGGAGGAAGAACTTGTGCGACCTGGTCTTGAATGAAGTCGCGGAGTGTAGATGTCAATCTGCGTGGTTGTTCGGGTACGCAGGACATCAAATAGAGCTGACGAGCGACCTCAGCGGGGATGAAATCTTGGATCTTAGAGAGAAGAGGGGCATGGTCTTCTCCTATGCCAAGGTTCGAAAGGCTGGACGAAGAGTCGTCGAGCACCGAGGGACGTCGGGTGGAAAGACGTTGCCTGCGCAACTCGTCAAAACTCTGGCATTACTCGGTCAGTTCTAGGACAGTGCGAGGACTCTTAGAAAGCAACATTTGGAAAGCGTCGTCCTCAATGCCCTTCATGATAGCTTCTTAAGCTCTTCGGACATCGACTCGTTGACTCGCTTGCAAAGGTCCAGAACGTCCTCAATATAGCTTGTGAAATTCTCACCAAGCTGCTGGGACCGAGTATGTAAGCGTTGTTCGGCACGGCGTTTGCGTACCTCAGGCCGCCCGAAAACTTGTGTGAGGCTCGTTTTAAAGACCAACCATGTAGGGAGTTCCGCTTCGTGGTTTATAAACCACAGCTTGGCCACGTCTGATAGGTAGAAGGAGACGTAGGCCAACTTGGCGGCGTCATCCCATTTGTTGTGAGTACTCACTCGCTCGTACATTGAAATCCAGTCGTCAACGTCCTTGTCTTCTGTGCCTGAGAAAACAGGGGGATCTCGCAGACGCAGAGAACCGGCGCAGAGAACAGTAGGCGGTGCCGGTGGAGGAGTTGCAGCGGCGCTTGCATCGGTAGGCATAATGGATGGTAAAATGCGATTCCGAAGCTCCATTGGTGATCGAAACCCAGCAGGCTCCACCACTTGTAACGGGGTTTATTTGCAGAGCAGAACGCAGAAAGCGAAACAGTCAGCAGCGTCCGGCCAAGCGCAGCAAGCACGAGCTTATGCTGATGGCGATGCCTCTGATGTGCCGAGAAATGCCGCTGAAGCTGCTCTTCGTCACTACACTGTCAACAATTCTCGACGAAATCTTAAAAACTTGTGGCACAGTTCATAAGACCACATCCGCTTACCACCGGCAGACAAATGGGCTGACAGAGCGATTATACTGGACTCTAATCGACATGATATCCATGTACATCGGACCGAACCACGATAATTGGGACAAAATCTTGCCGTTAGTAACATTCGCACACAACACCGCTGTTCAAATAACCACCCGGTATTCACCTTTCTTCCTCATCTATGGTCGTGCGCCGACATTCACCATTGACGCCTCTTCCTTCAATTTAATGACAAAAACGTCGACGACTACGTCAGAACATTTCGTCTCCAGGCTCGCTGAGGCACGGCAACGTGCTCAACTCAACACGGAGTCCAGTCAACAAGACCGCAAGCAACGCTATGACAGCTTTCGTCGAGACGTCACCTTCCGTCCTGGAGATGAAGTACTACTTTGGACGCCTGTTCGCACAACCAGATTCTGTGAAAAGTTTCAGTCACGCTTTCTAGGACCTTACGTTGTTTGTGAACGAACATCTCCTGTCAATTACCTTGTCACTCCCGTCGAGGGTTCCTCGGGCCGTCGTTACCGTGCCTCCGAGATAGTCCACGTTTCACGTCTTAGACCCTTTTTTCGCCGTACCTTTCCCGCCATGTCTCGGCTGGGCCGGCCTCTCGAATGCGCGGGGAAAATAAGTGTGAGCATTATTTATGCGTCCCATCTTTTCATCTGTACATACTCATCATCACCAGTCAAGTTACGCACATACTCGAGTCAATAAAGGAGAGTCTTTAGTGTACTCGACGCCATCTTACAATATATATATATATAAATATATAAATATATATATATATATATATAATGGTGAGTGACGGCGATAATGACGTCGACGCCGGCGGCAACTTCAAGCCGAGAGTGTTTATATAATTTCTGTTACAATAAAAAATATTGGTCTGCAACCACGCTCCCAGCAGTGCATGGAAAGTTGCCTGTGATTGTCTGCTGGCATTCATTGCGGTGCTCTCTGAGCCACTCGTTCATGCATCTACTAACTCCTACGGAAATCGAATTCATCAAAGGTGTAAATAGCAATGGAATCAGTCTACTCTGATAACAACTTTGAATCAGCACCACATGTGGTAATCGTAACTACCCCACGTTTAGCATCTGCAGGCAGTGGAGCATTTTTTACGCCCTTTACCCTCTCCGTAAACTGGTATTTCTCTTTCCTGGAAGCCTTCTCTCTTCCAAGTTCTTTCAGTAACCTTCATGTGATAGTTCGCGATTGTACTGTTCACCGTATTTCTTCTCCTTTCTTTAATTTTGTTCTCTGCAGCAACTATAGCGCAATTAACTTAGTCAAGAGATACAAACTAGCCAAATACTTTGCTTTCCCTATAACTCGGTTAGCAAATAATTGGCATTTTATTAAGCGATTTAGGAAAACAACCAGCTCACCCCCAGATGCTCGCCATTCAAGAACCAGTCCAGCCCCTGCGATGCAAGCTTTGAGAGCTTTGTTGTTCTGACGATAAGATGAAGACGTTGGTGATAACGACGTCCTATATTAATGCCTCACACCCACTCTGGGGTATAGCCAGAAGACAAACACTTAAAATAGAAGTTATCACATAGTAATGGTAGATATAATGAATTATAAAATGCTCAATAAGTAAATCACAATATTTAAATATTCGTGAACGAAACAAAGTTCACCTAATTAGCAATTTGTAAATAGTCGGACATAGGTCCAGATGACAATGACCTAATGAGGAGGCTACCAAGAATTAAACATGATAAACTCATAAACTCTATCTAATTCAATTGAAAGCCATTTTGAGTATTTGTTTTCTGTACGTTTAGCTGCTAAATGATTAAAAAGATTGCTCGATCGCCTTTTCCTTGTTGGAAAATAAGCAAGAAGAGGAAGGAGTTAGATTAGTTCTATGAATAGATGGATAGAGCAACCACCTCTCTGGATATAATATTTAGTTTTGGAACTCTACAGCGTAATTTAGTAGAAGTGACCGCCTCCTTGAGTGTTGAGCCAAAAGTCCTAGACGAAGGAAATAAGACATGTCGATATTCGTTTGGATGAGTGGTTCAATTCTTACCTGAGTTTTGAATTAAGGCACTCCTTTTAAGCATATCATCAGTTATGAGTGCCGATGTGGGAATCATTCAGAGTAGCGGACCACTGATAGCAGCTTTCACCAGAGTGTCCACCATTTCATTCATTTGTATCCCCTTATGCGCCAGCACCCACAAAGTTCTCTGTTAATACACTAGAGGAAACTACGGCGCTAGTGTCTACGGGAGCTACAACGCATTGCGCTTCAGCGAGCACGCGACTTATTGGTAGTAGACAGATTTGCCCCTTTTTTCGTACTTTACGTTCTTTTTCGCTTCACGTTTTGTTCGTCAAGAACGTTCGTCAAACAACATTCGTCAATTGTTCAGCAGTTACCCTTCCCCTTATTTTTAGGCTTGCCATTTCGAATCGGGTCACGAAGTTCTAAGACGTTCGTTCCTTCCTTCTAAACAAAAACCAAAGCACAAGAATAAACAAAGCCACAAGTACACAGCACGTCACCAGCAAGTACAAAGCCTAGGCAAATCCGTGTGCTATTCGTCATCCCCGTAGTCAGTGAACAAACCCATTGCCAGGGTCCCCTCAAGTTTTTTTTTAAACTCAATGGCGCCACCAACAATACGTTTATGCTCGTGGGAATCCAGCATCCCCTCCTCCTTTTAGGGCCTTGCTGCTGTGCTAACTTAAGTGCTGGCCCTGTGCGGCTCGAGCATCGGGAGCATGGCCACCGTGGTCTCACCGCCAGACCTTTTAGCATTGCGTCAGCCATGCATCAGGTTACCGTGGAATCGCGCCTCCGAACTGGCCTGGGAAAACGCCTCCCCCTTACGTCACGCTAGCACGCGTCATGGTGATCCGCCTATACTCATTGGCCGCTCAAGACAGTCCCTTTACCAGCAACTTGTGTTCGCCCAGCGCTCGCCCGCCATCAGCCAAATGCACCCAGACCTACACGAAAGGTAGACTGCTATAGCATGCGGCTTCTCGTACGCGCGCTTGGTTGCTGCCCTTTGTGTGATAGCTCTAGTGCCTGCCGGCAGGCGTACACTTGGTGAATCTTGTGGAGTTCCCTCCCGGCTAACAAGCCCGTCATTGTCTCACTGTGCTGTATCTTGGGCTGATAAACCGGTGTTTGTTGACGACCGCCCTCGAGTGCCATGTCTGCGCCGTATTGGGGAGTCAACGAATCCGGCCGTATCATCTTTGTGCGCTACGCCAGTGGGGAGAGCATCGCGTCCTTTCCCGGTTGCTTCATAATGTGAACATTATGCATCTCCACATAACTGGCGCCAAACTTGTTTAGGCCTGGTTTCAGAGCAGTCCCCTTCGAGGCACTCCTTCTTGCTCGATACCGTGGCGATGGGCTTGATCTCGTCCAACGCAGACGATGCCGGCATCACGAGGTAGGCTCGCCTTAGCGGCCCTCTGTTTTTGGCTACCGGGAAAGACGCCATCTTGCGGGTTTCTTTGGTGACAACCGCTCGAATGTATACTGTAGTCATAGTCTAGCCAGTTTGGGGTTTTTCTCGAGACACACGAGACACACGCGGAGCACGTGCTATCGGGCCCCTCCAATGTGCCGTCTCCGCTCGCTGGCCTTCCTTTGTGAGCAGTACAGCTGAGTGAGCAAACTACCGTGCGTCTGAATAAAGTGGAATGCTGGGCCAGTTAGTGAAACATAATAAAGAAATATATGAGTGCACAAGGTAGAAGGAAAAGCACTTGACAGGAAAGACTTGACAGGAGAGCGTCTTTCCTGTCACGTGCTTTTCCTTCTACTTTGTGCGCTCATATATTTCCACATTACCGCGCGTCTCTTCGTAGGACACATGATGCTGCCGTTTACACGCTCGCTAGCCCCTGTTTGTCACGAGTGTACAGGGTTGACCTTGTCATCCGCAAGCCAGCTGCATAGGCGGCAACGTGGTTTACGACAATCGTGTTCCTCACGCGTGTTCAGGCGGCGCTATTGGCCATTATGGGTGACCGTGCTCCAACGTCGTTCCACTCCCCCGTTGCATGAGGGCTCGTTCTCACAGCCGTCCAAAAACCCGTTACGTCAAGAAGACGTAGAGAATACGCGATGGAGCTGTGTACGGCCAGATGATGGTGGCTGCAAGGCCGACCACAGCACGTTTTGTACACGACAATTCCTTTCTTCATGACCATGCAAGCACCCAGTCGTTCTACCCCAACGTTCTTTAGTGCTCTCCTCGTTTTCTTCTGTTCGTCAGGTGCGCTGAGGGGAAACGAGCCCTAGTACAATGAGAAGTAAGGCTCCGTCCCCGCACCGGTGTCTGAAACCTAAAGCGTCGTCTACGCCACCGAAAACCCGTTTTTGAAGATAAAACAGCTTGTACCTCCTCTCCTCGGATGAAAACTGGTGCGGTGATGGTGCCGCGATGGGACTGGTCGTTTGACGGCTATGGGAACGAGTACCGAGGCATATATCAACTGTCGGTGCGGAAACGCTTCTCTTCCCTTTGCCATCTATTGGCCCCTTTGGGTATGGCGTGCACATCAGGCAATAGCCGCGTGACCTTCCAATGCCAGAACCCGCCTCAGAGCATATTTACGTTGTACACAACCATAGTGCATCTCCGGGAAAACGTTGCTGACTACCTCGCGAGCAGCCCCGTTGTTTCGTGCCGTGCTGTGCGGTTGGGGTGGGCGTTGGGAGAATGACGCGCGCCCTTAGCGTACATGTCCTTAATCTTTCTGTGCCCGTAATATTGATCGTTCGCAATTTCCTCGCGTGCAAGGACGTGCCTTCCCAATCTGTGGCTACAGGGTCGTCCCTTCCGGCACCCTACAACCATTCGCAACCCTCATAGTGGGTATTGTTGCCTTTAGGTACAACGAGCCACTGGAGATTTTGCAGACCAGGAGCTTGACTGCTGTCAGCAAAGCGTCTTTGTGGAAAAAACAGACCCGATGGCACCCGTTTGACTTAAGCACGTGTATGAGGCCAAAGCCACCTCGTTCGCTGGGCGTTTATTATGCAGCAGTGCATGTTTGTAGCGTGCTACCAGAAAGTGAGCTGTTGTTGTTGCTGCTGCTGTTGTTGTTCACCTATTTACCGTGGCGCATACCCACTGTGGGGGATTGGCCCAGAATCAAGTGGTATAAAAAATTACTGATCAGATTCGGAATAATGAAGGTATAATGGAAAGATCACCGATAGCCTAGGAAAGTGTGGTGCTTAACGTAATGCATACAATTATTTACGTAAACGAATTTATTCTTAGAATAGAGCTACAATCTAATTTTTACACGTATATCATTTTGTGGACATGTTAAGATAATGAAACAGGAGAATTAGACAACCTATTAGTTTCATCAATATAGTCTCGGACGGCCGCACATACGGTCGCATTAGAGAACTCAGAAGCTCCAAAAGACAAAATGACAGGCACAGATAAGTCCATACCAATACCAAGTAAATGTATTTCTAAAAGGATTTTTCGTGATATGTTAAACCGCCTGCAGGTTAATAAGAAATAATATATTCTTTCCAGTTCATCCCAGAACGCGCACATTGGCGAAGGTGCCTGAGCATACATTTGCTTATAGAAATTTAGATTTGGTACCCGGCCACGCAGCCTTATAATAGCTACTTCTTGTTTACGAGTGCGGCAAAAGTCTCTTCGCCAGGGATATAATAAATGGCGATATTCTGTAGAGTTTGTTAGTGTTGTACCTCGAAAGACTTCCATAAGTGTAAATCTGCGGAATCAAGCAGCAGTCACATAAGCGGATGATGAACACTGCGGTAGAATCGGTTCACTAATGGACTACTTAGCTAAGGAATCGGCTATTTCATTTAGAAATAAACCTTTATGTCCAGGCACCCGCACTAATCATACTTTTCTCAAATGCGCAGGCACTAGGGTACGGAACGCCTTTGTTACTTGATTATGAGCAGCAACAGAAAGTGCCACATAGAGAGATAGGGAATCTGTTATTCTGACAGCTGATGTAATTGCTGTGTATAACTTGCGTAGAGCGAGCACTACTACCAGAAATTGAGCCACAAAAACGGGTATGAAATCGGGTAGTCGAAGAGAATAAATAAATCCAATCTAAATTCAGGCTGAAAATACCAGCCCCTGACTTTTCATCATATTGCGATGCGTCTGTAGCAATAATAACGTTCATTGTAATGCTGCGCAAGTAATCTTGCATTTACCTATCCAAAATATTATATGTAAGTAGTTTGGCAATATTAAGAAAAATGTCAAATTGAATTTCCACAAGGTTTGAACTATCAAGATTTGGCATGATGTCGCATATACGTACGTTTAGAGGCTCCAGTAAATTTTGCACAAATATAGTTTGTGGGGTGTGAAATCGCGGCCACCTAGCACCAAAAAGTGATTTCGGGGTGGAAATAAAGGCTGTTTCTGTATGTCGTAAAGGTGATTCATAAATTCTTAAGAATGTCTGAACAGTCAGGTGGCGAATTCTACAAGAAAGTGGAGGGACCCTCGATTCGAGATACAACACATTGTTAGCAACTGTTTTGGGCAGGCCAAGGCATAAGCGCAAAGCTTCTCTTTCCAGAAGAATTAGAGGCCGCAACTTGTAAGCTGGAGAAAAGTACACAACCAAATTCCAAAATAAGACGAACGTACATGCGATATATCATTACCAATGTGTCTCTTCTCATACCTATGCGGCAGTTACTTAGCCTACGTTATAAGCCAATAGCCCGCACACCTTTTTCGGCGATATATTCGATATGAGGTCACCAGTTAAGCGATAAGTGATAAATTACTCCGAGATATTTAACAGATTTCACCTGTGGTATATACTCATGATGGTAAGACAGAGCGATGTGCACAGGGTATTGCAGCGGGAAAACAAGGAGGGTACATTTACTCGGATTAAGTAGAAAGCAGTTACCACCGAGCCAGCTCTCCAATATATTAAGGTGAGTCTGCAGCCATTCATATAAGGTCAATGTTATCTGCCATTGCAAAAAACGAGATATCATTTGCATAAACATAAGTTGTTATATACTGTTTGCGTGGAATGGTGCTCATTAGTACACTAAATAGCACCGGGGAAATTACTGAGCCTTGCGGTACTCCCCTCGTTTGTGTATGAGTAGATGATGATAACCCATCTTTAAATCAATAAAATTTTCAGTCTGCAAGAAAATTGTGAACCCACGTTACTGCGTATGGTGGAAAATTAAGATATTCTAATCGATCCATCACAATACAGTGCTCCACGGTATCATATGCTTTAGCGATGTCTAAGGTGTCTAAAGCTGCATATTTCTATGTAGTCGAGCTAATTAAAGCCGACTTTCTAAATCAACGTGGCATTCCAAATTGAACAACCAGCCCTGAACCCAATTTCACAGGGGCGTAGAATTGACCTAACGGTAATAAGTTCATTATTTCGTATATTGAGGTGTCTCTCAATTTCACTAATTTTGATGTCAGTGCGATTGGCCTTATGTTATGCAACATGTATGCTTCATTTTAATTTCTGAGCAGCAATATAATTTTGGCAAGTTTCCAGTCAGGAGGTATCCATGCGTTGCCTAAGGAATAATTCATTGTTCGAGCAAAAGATTAGGCGATTCCGGGAGTACACATTTTTACATAGAGTTCGTAATACCATCTGGTCCGGGAGCTGTTCTCAATAAGCATAATACTGTCTGACTCACTTCAGCTAAAGAAACTTCTGAGAATTCATACAAGTTTACCCGCATGGGCCAAATAGCCGAAAGATTAGCAGAGAAGAGGCGTTTTAAACCTTGCGCTATGTCTTTTAGAGAGTTGTTCATTTCTTGTCAAGACAGTCAAGACTGCAACGTTAAAGGTGGTTGCAGTACTTTTCTTGTGCGAAGATAAGCGAACAAAGCGCGCTTATTTTTTTATTTAGAAAGATAATCGAAATGTCTACTGTCGTATTCTTCTTTCGCGTGGCCCACTGTACGCTTAAATACACCAGCAAGGAATTGATAGTCCTTCCAGTTTGTTGGCCTTTGATAATGAAGCAGCTTTTCCAAGCGGATTTTCGTCTTCTGTAATTGCGCGTACGCTCATCGTTTCACCAGTGAGACGAGGATCGTTTATTCGATGGAATAAAGAATTCAGAATTTTTCCTGGATCCCTCCAGCGTTGAACCAATCGTAGATGCAATCTCCCTAGTACTGGCGATTCTAAGCTTGGGAATGGCAGAACGGAGGCAGGCTTGAAATTCGCTATGGTTAATGTATGTGCGTTTCGGGTGATCTGAAGTTATTGTTGGACAAGTAATATCAAAATTCTACAGGAAGATGGTCGCTGTTAGTTACCGATACCAGAACAGCCCATGACAAAACCTTGATTGCATTGGAGCAAATTGGTAAATCCAATACTGAGCAAGTTTGACCTCAGACAAATATTACAAGACCTTTATTCAGACACGAGAGATTGTGATCAATAGTTCAGTCCCACAACCGCCTACCACAAGAATCTGTCCTTATACCCCAAGACAAATTATGTGAATTAAATATCCTGTGAGTACAATTTTCTTTCTACATGCTACCAAAACACTCTCAAGATAACGCGTACTTTGCACACCGGAGGGGAAGTAACTGTTTATAATTGAAAAAAGGTGGTATCCGGGGAGACACAGGTGTAATGCTAATATTTCACAATCCGAGTCTTACATTATGAATGAAATTTTTGCCCTATGGCATAATTTATTTGATACAATAATCATTAAACCACGACCACGTGATGGACAATCTAATCGAAAAAAACAAAAACCTGCAAGAGGGAAATTTTTATCTGGTGTAAGCCAAGTTTCTTGGAGAATTATATTATCAAGATCAAAATTATTGTAAAAGTAATGTAAGTCGATTGCGGCTGAGAATATAAAACGGCAATTCCGCTGTAGTACACTCAACTGACCTATGGTGTTAGGCGCACCGCAGAGGCGATCGTCACGCCCTTGTTAGCATCTTCACACGAAATAGCTGATTCATTCCGTTTAGATTTGGACTTGAGATCGCTGAAGATAGAATATCTGGTACGTTTATTAGTTAGTATATTGAGTTTCATATTCGTTGCAGTACTTGTGCTCGGCGGAGGCGTATGTCGGTCCAAGTGCGCATGTGTTCTTGACTGCTTAGTCTTGCCTGTAGATGCAGAAAGTTCGTCCAACACTACATTGCGTAGCTGAGTGGCATCGCTAGTAATGTCCAATACTGCAGGTTCTGTGCTAGTCTGTACTTCCTGCCCAATCTCACTTCAAAGGTTTTGCACCAAACAGTCGGTTAGATATGTGTTTATCCATTGCCTTACTCTCTGCCTTTTCCACAGTAGTCTCAACAGCCTGCGATAGATTTGAGCCCATACAGAAAATGTAGCGCGCTGTAATGCCAGAGTATGCAAAGCCCTGTCTCTAACTGTGTCAATGGCTTCTCTTCGAGAAGAGCAGAGGTGGTCAATAACTTCTAGGATTTAAACCTCCTGGGAACGAGCAGAACAGTAAGAATTGTCGGCACAGTGACTGCCCCCACAGAGACCACACTTCTCCGCTGTTACAGCACACTTGCTCGAAGGATGGCTCTCTCCGCAGATGCTACAACGAACGCTAA
Organism: Rhipicephalus microplus; assembly: GCF_043290135.1. Classification (NCBI taxonomy): domain Eukaryota; kingdom Metazoa; phylum Arthropoda; class Arachnida; order Ixodida; family Ixodidae; genus Rhipicephalus; species Rhipicephalus microplus. The sequence goes on from NW_027464587.1 coordinate 27,048,418, forward strand.
ATTTACATCTCCCCACACTGTGGCTGAATCTCCAGCAGTTTTGCACTAAATCTGACGAGAAGCGAGGGTCTCTACCCGAAAGATCAATGGCCATAATTTTATTTCTGACGGGCATTTTGTGCCTACAAATGTCGCGATGACAGATTCGGTTGGTACCCACTCTTTCTCGACTTGGCGATTACATCGGTAAATCGAAATTACGCCGGCTCCAGAGAACCTGTCTAGGGTCTTGGCTGGACTGAGCTTGGAGTCAACTCCCCGTACAAGGTCTTTGGTACGTGCAAGGTGAGGCGAAATGAAAGCACTCACCGGGGTAGCAGCAAACGAGGTGCATTTTAGAAGATCCTGTACGCTGGTCTCATCTGGCGACCTACAGACGATACCTCCTCGCCCAAATGGGCACACATCTGTGACGGTCTGGAAATGGTTTGAAGCTGTTTTAAGTTCCTTTTGGACCGCCTGAGGGTTGTAAGTCTGATGGAGCCTCCATTTGTAGGTACCAGTGCCACTGGAATGCGGTCGATACCAATGCAAAAAAGGAGACTAGCGGCAATTCATTAGACGGCCGGGACGCTGACCAGGCGAATGGCGCCTGGCCAGGAGAAGAACTCGACATGAGCACTAGAGATAGGGTTAGACTGAGAAATAGATAAACTAGATAGTCTGACTCTAAGACAGCAAAGTTAAAAAAACTCAATCCTCAGCCAAGAACACCCCAGCAGGTTTCGCACGGGCAAGCTTGAAGGCGTTGTCTAAAATGGTCTCGCGAAGGGTCTTGCGAAGTGGCGGAACAATCTCGGTTGTCAGAGCGTGGTCCTCGCGCGAAGATTCCGGTACGGTCGTCGATCCTACAGGACTTTTTTCTTGGATCCGTCGTGGCTCTCGCCTTTGGCGCGTGCTCCCCTTTCGGCATTTGACACTTGTGTCCACTACTCGAGCCGAGAGCATTCACACTAAGTAGGCATTGCGGGGCCTCGACAATGTTGCACCGCCGATGGTTTTGTGGAGGCTTCGAATGGCATCCAACCCAAGAAGTGAAGAACTTTCTTTCGTCATGTAAAATTTGGCAGCAGCACCCATACAGCACTGCAGAAACACTTGTTCAGTGTGCTTTTTAAATGTTTTCACGAAGACATTTGAGCGTCCCGAGTACATGCTCAACTAGTCCGGATGGAGTCCAAAGAAGATCCTTTTGTCCGGCCTCGGCACGATTTCTGAAGATGCACAAATGGTTCACTAGAGCATTTCTGGAACTATTTCAGGATTTAGAGGGGACTGAAACAAACTCGACTTGGTCGCCAGGACATTTTGCGTGCAAACTGTGCTACCCATTAGGACATTTCTGGGTTTCTGGGACACGGTTTGCGTACCGAGTGGGTTACTTATCAGGACATTTCTGGGATATTTTGCGCGCCGAGTACGCTACCCCTCCAGGATAGGTTGTATGCTGAATTGCTGCATGTTACTTTTGTGTGGAGATAACGTTAGAAAACGGTTGTAAATTGACAGTATAGAAACGTGTCAGTAGCGATGCAGACGACGTCCATGCAGAGTACATGGCGGCGCCACCCGCAGATGCAAGCACAAAAAGAACCAGTTTCTAAAATATTTTATTTTAATGCCCCGGCCAGCAAAGCCAATAATAAAATCCCGCAAATGATGAGGAGAACGAGGCACTCAGTAGTCTTCACTCATCAGAATAATCAGAGTGTATTTCCAGTGGTCCTAGAAGAAAATCAAAATGGTTTTGTGAGGACAATTGTTGAAGATACTATACATACTTAGCAAGCATAGCATGGAGCCACTCTTATGATCAGTGCGTAAAGTGTTTGAAAATGTCATAAAACAAACTCTTTCTGCAGTATATGTGTCCTACACGGTGAAATTTGAGCAGATGAAATCACCTGTGTGGCTCCTGATACATAGGACAATGGTTTTGGCAAATGCATCATCAACCATGCTGTGCAGCTTTACAGTAATTGACGCACCACTAAAGCGTCACTTATTAATTCAAGAAAGTGCTGCAAAAACGCATTTCCATTTTGTAGTTTGGCTTTGCTAAGAAAAAACTCAACAAAAGGTTCTCAGTTTTTCGAATTCTGGATGCGACCAAAGATTGCCCGCGGACTCTTTGCTAGTGGTAAAGCGTCAACATTCGAACATAGGCTGAGTTCGTTAGGCAAACGTGTCATTCCAGCACTTTGTCACAGTCCCAAAATGGTGAAACTTCCCTCCTGCCACCTCTTTGAGGTTAAGGGCCCTACCTGAAGTTTGCAAGAGTTTCCTAGCAGATTACGGTAGTGACAAGAAACAAGGGTGGCTCAGTAGAACTTACAACAGTATTGTGACCGTGGCATGCGAGCACCACAATTCACCAGCTCACGCCTGTAATCTTTGCCAGGAATTAGGCACACTGATTCCGTGGTCGTGAGACACGATGCCTCAACTTAGATGAACATATTCGGCACATCACTGCTGAGGCGGCGCCAATCATGCTGCCACGAAAAGACTGGTGCCGACAAGTTCACGTTGTCACCACGTGAGCGACCCTTGAGCGGACCTCTTACTAGATCTGCAACACGTTGATACACCACATGTACATTCATGAACAAGACCGGCAGAATCGCCACTAAGCTCGGGACTATGCGCCATCTGTTCATTGTGCCGAGCCGCTTAACCTTAAAGTAGGACGCAACCAGTATATATTGTGTCGAGCTCAGAACATTTTCATTTTTGTGCACTCGGTTGGACTTTGAGAGCTGCACGCCGACTCTACGAGGTCATTGTTTACACTCGCAGCAGAACACATGCACCGATGCGGTGTTTTTGTTCACGGCGAAATAGTCATTCATAGCTTTCTGTCATCCCAAACCCCCGCAGGGGCGCCTGTTAAAGCAGGCATTTGGTGTGTAGCGACACCACGGACCCGAGCTAACGGGGGAGTTTCTACTCCCTCCCACGCCTAGCCGTGCGTGGCTTTGCCGTGTCCGGGGAAAAGGGGATCCTGGGGGTTGAGCTGACGCTAGGTGATTGGACCTTTAAGGCCCCCCGGCAGAGGCAACACACCCCTTTGGCCCCGGCTTCACGTAGACGGCACCCCTGTGCTGACCCACCCAGGGGAAATCGGTAGTCGCCTTTTCCTATTTCTCTCTCTCTCTACATCTTAGTCTTTTCTCGTCTTTAAATCTATCCTGTCTTCTTCTCTCTTCCATTTACTTCCGATTTTTCCTGGCGGCAAGGGTTAACCTTGTGTATGTGCTCTGTCTTGGGCACAATACATTTGGTTATAGCGGCTGTGTACAGCTGACGTTGACATGCCTCATATATATTTAGGACTTGTCACGTCCCCGTGTTGGGCTCCATGGTGGGCGGCTGGCATGGCTGCCGAACTCACATTTAGTTTATGGCTTTTTCTTCTCTCCCTCCATTGCATGATCGTCCTCTCCCGAAGAGAGGGCGCACCGAAGACTTTTGCAAGTATTTCAGCAAACCGAAAGAAACCTTTCCCCGCTACCATGTAATCCATTGTGAAACCGCTGAAAAGAACGCCAGAACTATTTCGCCTTTCGTCGTTTCCAAATGTCTCACCACTACACTTGGACCAGGTTACCAGGCTACAAGAATGGCCAGTGGGGATCTCCTCCTCGAGGTAAAAAGTCAGAGCCAGTACGAAAACCTCTCAGAACTAGAATCGTTTGGAAACATACCTATCTCAATTACACCACACCGCTCACTCAACACTTCCCGAGGCGTTGTATCTGATCAAGACTTGCTTGACCTGACTGAAGGTGAGCTCCTCGAGGGCTGGAAGGACCAGCAGGTGACACAAGTACAAAGAATCAAAATTAGGCGTGATAAGAAGGAAATCCCAACAAAACACATAATTGTGACATTTTGCACCAGCACCCTGCCTGAACATCTCGAAACAGGATACTTGAAGTTGAATGTGAGACCTTACATTCCCAACCCACGACGTTGCTTCAAATGCCAGCGCTTTGGTCACGGCTCTCAGAGTTGCCACGGCCAACTCACCTGCGGAAAGTGTGCCACCACAGGACACGCTACAGACGAGTGTAAGGTGGAGGATGGGGCCCACTGCGCAAACTGCGATGGTGCCCATCCCGCATACTCCCGAACCTGTCCAACATGGAAAAAGGAAAAAGAAATTATTACAATCAAAATCACACAAAACATTACTTTCCGAGAAGCCCGTCCACAAGTATCTGGGCTTTTCACAAACAAACCATCGTTTTCCGATGTAGTGCAACAGGGGGCAGCACTACAACGGCCTGCGGCAACTGCCCATGCCAGGCACAGTGTGCCCAGGCGGTCGCCAATGCCCCCACCCACGGCGGGAACAGCCAAGGCTGCCCTGCCACTCGTCCGTACGGCGACAACCAAGGCCGCTGCAAGCTCTTGCAGCGGCCAGGGTATCCCAGCACCAAAGGAGGTTCCTTCGACCTCTAGCCCAAGAGGACCGAAGGTTTCGCCCCCCGAGGTGAAGGAGACCCCAGGGTCGGCCGATATGAAAACCTCGTCTCACCAGGCGAGGTCCCAAGCCCGAAACATCAGCTCGCAAATGCGGGCATGCAGTGCCTCTGAGGAGGCAATGGACACCACGGCACCCCTGGTGCAGAAAGATCGGCGTAGCTCCCTGGAGCGCGCCAAACGAAATAAAAAGCCCATAACGGGGCCCGGCGACGGCCCTAATCTTTGAGTCTTAACGCTTAGCTTAAGAAGCAGACACACCCATTGTTCCTTACGCACAGCACTACGTTACCTCCAATATGGCAACACAAATAATACATTGGAACGTCAGAGGACTCCTCAGAAACCTCGATGATGTTCAAGAGCTCTTTTGCAAATATTCGCCGAAAGTGCTGTGTGTACAGGAAACTCATTTAAAATCTAAAAACACGAACTTTTTGCGTCAGTATGTTCTCTTCCGAAAGGACAGAGATGATGCTGCGGCATCATCCGGCGGTGTAGCCATTATTGTTAATCAAAAAGTAACATGCACACATTTACCACTGCAAACAACACTAGAGGCAGTGGCTGTTCGAGCAGTTCTTTTCAACAAACTCGTCACCATCTGCTCTCTGTACATACCCCCACACCACCGTCTTGGAAAACGAGAATTCGAGTCCTTAATAGACCAACTACCCGAACCTTATCTGGTCCTTGGTGACCTGAATGCTCATAGCAGTCTGTGGGGTGATTCTCGCTGCGACGCACGAGGTCGTTTCATTGAACAGTTCCTTTTTTCCTCCGGCGCCTGTCTCTTGAATAGGAAAGAGGCAACATATTATAACCTTGCCAACAAAACCTACTCTTCCATAGATCTCAGCATCGCATCTCCATCACTTGTACCATTACTCCAATGGAAAGTTCTAAATAATCCCTACGGAAGCGACCATTTTCCTGTCGTTTTGAGTACACAAACATCATACGAATATCCTCCACGAGTTCCCAAATGGCTTATACACAGAGCCGACTGGGAACAGTTTCATAACAAAGCTCACTTATCTTGGACTGACATATGTACGCTAAGCATAGATGAAGCTGTGCAGTACTTCACAGCTCTCCTTATTAACACAGCTGCCAAATGCATCCCACAAACATCTGGACAGCCCGGCAAGCGACACGTCCCATGGTGGAACACAGAGTGTCGTAATGCGCGAAAGGAACAGAACAGGGCATGGAGGTTGCTGCGCAACTCGCCGACAGCGGAAAACCTTGAGAGCTTTAAGAAAATAAAGTCTCAAGGCAGGAGAACGCGTCGGCAGGCCAGAAGAGAAAGCTGGCAGAAGTTTTTGTCAGGGATCACTTCATACACACAGGAGGCTAAAGTCTGGAACATGGTCGGTAGGATAGCAGGAAAACAAGTACACACACTTCCGCTCGTAAACACTCAGGGTGATACCTTGGAAGATCAGGCAAACTTCCTCGGTGCACACTTTGAACGGGTATCCAGCTCGTCCCACTATACTGACACTTTTCAAAAATACAGAACAAGAATAGAAAAGCAGAAACTAGAACATAAATCCACTAGATACGAGGCATATAACCAAGCTTTCAGTCTAGCTGAGCTCCGAACATCTCTAAACTCCTGCAGTACTTCTGCCCCAGGTTCTGACCGTGTGGTGTATGAAATGTTAAAAAACCTACCAGCCGAAACACGAAAAACCTTACTTTGTTTATACAATGCTATCTGGTTTTCTGGCACTATCCCTACCTCCTGGAAAGAGGCTATTATTATTCCCATTTTGAAAGAGGGCGAGGACCCTTCTTTAGCTTCAAGTTATAGGCCTATTGCACTAACAAGCTGCTTGTGCAAAGTATTCGAAAAATTGATAAACTGCCGACTTCTACATATTCTTGAAACAAACAACTTTCTCGACCCATTTCAGTGCGGGTTTCGAGAAAGTAGACCCACCACAGACCACCTCGTTCGTATCGAGGCACAGATAGGAGACGCCTTCGTCCATAAACAATATTTTCTCTCTGTGTTCCTCGATATCGAAAAGACGTATGATACAACATGGCGTTTCGGAATTCTAAAAGACCTGTCCCACCTTGGTGTGCGCGGAAGAATGTTTCATATAATTGAAAATTACCTGTCAAACCGGACATTCCGTGTCCGTCTAGGCAGTGTGCTCTCCCAAACATTTGTCCAGGAAACAGGCGTGCCACAAGGTGGTGTGCTTAGTTGCACACTTTTTATCATCAAAATGAATTCTTTGCACTTGTCCATTCCCCGCATGATGTTCTATTGTACATATGTCGACGACGTTCAGCTTGGCTTCAAGTCATGCAACTTAGCCATGTGTGAGCGGCAGGTTCAAATAGGTTTAAATAAGGTCTCCAAATGGGCAGACGAAAACGGATTTCGACTTAACCCACAAAAAAGCACGTGTGTCTTGTTCTCTCGAAAGAGAGGCATGCACTCGGAACCTGACATTCGGCTGAACGGGCAACGTCTGTCCATCAAAGCCGAGCATAAATTCTTAGGCTTAATCTTGGACAACAAGTTGACCTTCGTACCGCACATCAAGTATTTAAAAACAAAATGTTTAAAAGCCATGAATGTTATAAAAGTGTTGTCACGTACTACGTGGGGTAGTGATAGGCAATGCCTCATGAACCTCTATAGAAGCCTTATTCGTACCCGCTTAGATTATGGGGCCGTTGTCTATCAATCTGCCACTCAAAGTGCCTTGAAGTTGCTTGACCCCGTGCACCATTTGGGCATCCGTCTTTCTACGGGTGCTCTTCGCTCCAGCCCCGTAGAAAGCCTTTATGTTGAGTCAAATGAGTGATCGCTTCATCTGCAGAGAACTTACATGTCCTTTGTTTATTTCCTTAAGGTGAAAGCAGACAAGAAGCACCCCTCATACTCTACAATTAATGATTTCTCGAGCTCAAAACTCTGTTTCTAAACAGGCCTTCGATGAGGCAGCCCTTTTCAATTCGCCTGAAGTGTCTAGCTGAAGAAACTGAAGTGTCACTTGAACACAGTTTAATGGCTCCTGTAGCATACCCGCCACCGTGGCAGTGGCAGACTATAGACTGAGATGTGTCTTTCCTAGAGGTTACAAAACATGCACCTATTGCCCATATCCGAACATACTTTCTGAAACTTCAACACAAATACACATGTCCTGAGTTCTTCACAGATGCCTCCAAGACTAACTCCTCTGTGTCCTACGCTGCTGTTGGCCCATTCTTTTCGCATGCTGGCCCTCAACATCCACGCACAAGTATCTTCACAGCGGAAGCTTACGCAATACTGGTGGCAGCTAAACACATCAAACAATTACAAATACAAAAAGCAGTAATTTATACAGACTCCCTCAGTGTGGTAACGGCTCTGCACAGTCTTAAAAAACAAAAAAACCCAGTCCTTGTCTCACTTTACTCCATTTTGTGCACACTCTACACGCACAAACAACATGTTGTAGTGTGCTGGGTGCCAGGGCACCGTGAGATCCAAGGCAACGTGAGGGCGGATCAGCTCGCTGCATCCGTCCATGAGAGCACCGCCATTACATCCATATCAATCCCGGCTCTTGATCTTAAGCCGTCTCTCAAACTAAACCTCAGGGACTACTGGCAGAGCAAGTGGGATACACACACACAAAACAAACTACACGTTATCAAGCCACACCTTGGCCATTGGCCACCAGTATCGAAATCACGTCTAACAGAGGTAACACTAACAAGACTCAGGATAGGGCACACATACACGACACACACACATCTTTTATCCAGTGGTGATCCACCATTGTGTGATAAATGTGGTGAGGCTTTAACAGTTCTTCACGTTTTAATCCAATGTAAACAGTTAGACACTCTAAGAAGACAACACTTCCCATTACCCTACCGACAACATATACCTTTACACCCTGCAATGTTTGTCGGTTGGGAACCACTTTTCACCCATAAATCATTGTTAGCTTTTTAAGAGATGTTAATTTTTACCATGTATTATACCCAGGCATTGCGTAGCGTGACCTCTCAAGAGAGGTCGCTGCTGCTGTGATTACATTTAAAAGCACTTGCCTCGCAGCCCTTGGACACAAGGGCACTGATGAGGCAAGTGTGCTAGTGCCAAATATTTTTACATGTTTTTATTATCAAAACCTTTGTCACCCTTTTTAATATACATATCACGCCACTGTCATGTATTTAATACTTATGTTTTTACCCGCATTATCGCGAGGAATTTTAAGGCCCCTATACAGCCACGCAACATATCATTGTCCACATCTCTATACTCATTGAAATGGCGCTCTTTGGCCATCAATTGGCCCTTGCGCCATAATAACACCACACATCATCATCTGTCATCCCAAACACAGAAAACAAATGCAACGCTTTCACGAAACTGGATGGAACTTATCAATATCCATGCCTGTGTGTGCCTTCCCACGTACAGCCTCTCCACATGTCACCAACTAAATGCAGAAAGGAAGCCCAAGGCACGTGTGGAGACTGCTACAGCCACTAGAGGTCAACTTTTTTTTTGTCCGAACCCCCGAGTCGCAGTGTTTCCAGAGGTCGAAAATTCGAGAAATTTCAACATATATGTCGACGAATTTTAAATTTGCGAGGGTAATTGTTCCTCTAACTAGTGCGTTTTAAGCAATTGGAATAACCAAGCATTGCGTACCAAAGTTATACGTATTCATTCGAAATAAAGCAAAAAGTGTGCGTCAGCAATCAAGCTTTCGCGACATCGTGAGATGTATTTTTTATAAGAAACTTGCGGTTAAGGGGTGTTCATTGCACAAATCCTGTAATTTCCAATAATAAAGAGGCAAGCGTGTTGCTGTCCTAAACACGTTTTCATGAGATCATTTTAGGAGTAATCCGTAAACGATGTTTTGGAAATATTTTAAGGATGCTGCAAAGCAGAGGAGGACATTTGTATCTATTTGAAGACGAGCATAAATTCTCGACTGTTATCTGGGCAGTATACTGAACGTTTCTAGACAAGTACCCGAGGTTGGGAAGGCATTTCTTCAAATTGTCCTGGAGGACAACGTATTAGTCATGTAGTCTGCATGGTCCCCGTAAAGTACTTCTTGAAATCTTGTAAGTCAAGCAATGATACGGTCGCACCGGTGTCAACTAGGAAAGGAATGTTGCCTTCCCCAACTTGAACAGTAATCTACAGCGGTGAAGGATGCCTGGAGCGTTCATGTATGATTAAGATTGCAAGAGTGTTTGTTACAGCAGTACCTTGTACTTCAGTTATGTTCTGTTGAGACGTGCCGACATTTGATTAGCGGCATACAGCTCGGTAGTGACCTCGTTTCCCTCAGACAGAACGAGTGTGGTTGCGGGCTAGACAATTACAAAAATTTGCGTAGTGTTTTTGAGACCCGCATCTATAGCAGACACCCGATTGGGATCGGTGTGGTTCATCATAGTGGCTCAAAAAAAATAATGTAGTAGGACAGGAGTCATGATGCCCGCGGCCATGTTGGCTTCCTGCAGAGTTCTGTCGGGGAGTCCGTCGGCCATGCTTTTGTTTTTGGTGGTCATCTTGTGGACCTGGATGCAAACAGATCTTCTCAACTTGTGCGTTTGCGAATGCCTGCATTTAGAATTCAGTATGCTCCTCTGCCTTCTCAATTTGAATTGCTTGCTGGGAAGTAAGGGTAGGACCCAGTGTTAAGAGTCGTCTTCGCACATATTGTGCTGATATTCCGCGAGACAGCTGACCGTGGACCATGGAATTGGCTATAGTGAACTATAATAAGATCTAGTGACTAGACCAGCTGGGCTCCGGCGTCAGCTTTAGTGCGGATGCCGCCAGATGGCGCCACTGCCACTTTTTAGGCCTGCTACTTTTCAGGTAGTTCGGTATCGGACTGTCACGGTGGATGGACGTGTTTTTTGAGCGCTCCCGATCGGACTGCGCAGATAAGTGGTTTTGCATATTTTCAGCTTGTCTTTATAATTATAAGTAAGCAGTTGAAATCCCTGTAGCACGTATTTTATTGTACGGCTTTTTGGGGGGTCTGTCACTAGGTATTAGTATTTTTGTGTGTGTGTTTGATTTTTTTGTTTTTTTTTTCTTTTTTGCCACCCCGTGTTGGAGTTGCACGTACATTGAACACGAAACTTTTGTAGTAGAGCTTAGACTTTCTCTTTTTCGTGGGGAAAGGCTCGAGTTTTGGAATTATCGAGTGAGACAAGTCATAAGGACAATTGGCGTCAGAAAGACATGGTTAAAGAGACTGTAAAGTGTTCATGATGTGGGGTGGGTTTGAAAGTGGGCCCAAGTGTAGAAGCGGATGGAGAAGAGGCTGACGCGAAGTGTAGGCAATGTGAGGTCGTGGAAAAAATGGAGAAAATGATGATTTCCCAGAGTGACCTGCTGATGAGAATCACTGAGCTCGAAAGTACGTTGCCGACAGAGCAAGAGAAAATGATGGCAATGGGAGAAAGGCTAAAGTATGTCGAAGAAGCACTAGCCAAGGTGTACAGAGGAGCGGCCTACGGAGAGAACACTAGGGAACCGGCAAGCAGAACGGCGGAGAAGAAAGAGCAAGCAAGTTGGGAAAAACAGGTTCAGCCGGTTCAATTGTCGCAAGGCCCAGCTTCAGCGAAGTAGTGGTGGGGCTGGGAAGGAACAAAACAGCCGGCGTCACAGGTGCAAGTAACCCCCAGGTGCAGGACGCTCCTGCTAAATCGATGCACAGAAGCCTTCAAAGAGTGGGTAAGCGGTGACGAAAGGGCTGCAGCAGGGGCGTTCTCAGGACGCAAGCTGGAAGCAATCATGAGGCAAGCGAGCGCAAAACTCAAAACTACAGCTGATAGACGAAACCTCGTGATAATTTCAGGTGGTTTAAACGATGTCTTAAATGAAGATACAGCAGGACTAGCAACCACACTGGCGAAAGGCGTCGATGACATGTGCGCCACTCCTCAGGTACAGGTAGTGATATGCACGATACTGGAGGTACCGATGCGTGATAGCAATCTGCAAAAAGCGGTTGTCAACGCAAACCAAGAGATATGGTGAATGAATCAAGAGAAAGGGTTTGAGGTGGTGGAAATAAACAGAGAGGTGCATAGGTGGGGTGTTTTCAACGAGACAGAATTCACTTCGATTGGCGGCTAGGTCATGAGGTGGGTGGGCGACTTGCAGGACGCGCAGTAGCTTTTTGGGGTGGGGGGGGGGGGGGGGGCAAGCGGGCTCTTCGGGGTGCAGGATAGCTAGTACCGAGGAAACAAACAGGGAGAATCTTTGACTGGTGGTATGGACAGATACGATTTCAAAGTGGCACCAGTATCTAAGATAGGTAAAGTCCGGGGCAGAAATAGACGTAGACACGAGTGCCGAGCCAATTCAGGCATAGGTTATATTAACATGCAGGGTGGTAGGAACAGGCTGAAGTGGAAAGAAATAGAAGAATAGCAAAGAGAGGAAAGGCCGATCGTACACGGTTTTGTAGAAACACATCTCAGGGACATGGAACAACCCCCTAACAATTCGGACTACGCGTGTGAATGTTGTAATAGAACAGAAGACAGCAGAAAGGGTGGTGGTATTGGGGCATTCATTCATAAAAGTACAGACTGGCAAAGGGTCAAGCAGGAGTGTAAGGAAAATTTATGGATAAAAGGGAAAGTGGCAGGGCAAATGACAGTCCTTGGTTTCATGTACTTGTGGATGGGAGCAAAGGCCAGAGAGGAAAACCAGGCAATGGTAGAGTGTATATCAAATGAGATTCAGCAGTTAGGAGAAGAGTGCGAGATGATTATATTAGGAGATATAAATGCGCGCATAGGAGATATAGATAGGTATACAGACCCGACAGGCAAAATGATCATGGATATGTGTGAAAAGCTTGATTTGATCATTTGCAACAGTACCGATAAGTGTGAAGGGCAAATAACATGGGAAGTAGGAAGGCTACAGTCGACAATAAATTATGCACTGATGTCAAATGGAATGTATGATAAGCTCAGGGGAATGCACATAGATTAAAATGGCTCCAGAAGTCTCGGTAGTGATCACAAACGTATCAAGATAAGTTTTGGAAGAGCAGTCAAAGTGGGAAGGAGACAACATGAGCAACTACAGGAAAATTTTTATTCAGAAAGGCAAATTGAAGTAGCCCTAAACAAATTGAGTAATCACTGAGGATAATACAACAGTGTGGACATACACAAATCTAATTAGACTGTTTGAGCTAGAGCTTGCTAAGGCACGTGACAAGTCACTCCGGAAAAAAGACACAAACTCAAAAGTTGGTGGGATGAGCAAGTTAAGAGAGCCATAGCAAAACGTCAGGAAGCCTCTAGGAAACACTGACATGCTAAGCAGTAGGGTGAACCGACAGATACTGTTGAAAGAAAATGGAAAATTTTTTTAAGCTGTTGAAGGGTCGCATCCCTCCTGATCAATGAAAAAATTAGAAGAAAGGGAGCTCAGTGGCTGGTAGAAGCACATAAAAAAGATAGAAAGGCAGCTGCGAAATTTTGGAACCATATAAACTCCCTACGAAATGAGACTAGCCTAGAGCAGAGTTTTATAACTACAGCCCAAGGTGCTAGGCTAGAAGGGGACGAAGCTATTGAATATATAAGAACAAGGGTGACAGAAAAATTTCAACAAATAAGTATTTTATGCACCACAATAGACAAAGATGAATCAATTGGCGCAATGGCTCCGTTTTCACAATGAGAGTGGGAAAGGGCTGAGAAAAGGGTTCCTAGTAGTACATCAACTGGCCCAGATGGCACTCTATTTGTGCTGATAAATACATTATATCCGAAGTCTAACCAGGCTTTGAGAGAGGCAGTGAGCAAAATAATATTCGATGGTGAAGTTCCCCATGGACGGAAACTTAGCAAGATGAGCATGATCAATAAAGGAAAGGGGGACAAAGCTGACATAAACAACTACCGTCCTATAACAGTGATATCAGTGGTCTACAGGCTGGAAATGCAGATTGTAAAGGAAAGACTGCGGGCATGGATGGAGGATGAGGGGGTGCTGGGGGAACTGCAGAATGGGTTTTGCAAATAAAGGAGGTTAGAACACAATCTGTTCTCACTGACGCAGTGCATCGAAATAGCAGAAAAGAAACACAGGCCCCTGTGGCTTGCATTTTTGGATATCAAGGGAGCATACGATAGCCTGGTTCAAGAGGAATTGTGGGGAATACTGGACACACTAGGCGTGGAAGATGTAGTCACTTATCTTTTAAAGGGTATCTATAAAGGTAACAAGGTAGTTATAAAGTAGGAAAAAGAAGTATCCAAGCCTGCAGAGGTAAAACGAGGGATTAGGCAGGGGTGTCCCCTGTCACCCTTGTTATTCATGATGTACCTACAATCATTAGAGGCCAAATTAGGGAGAATTGGACTGGGCTTCAACCCCTCTTTCGTCAAACAAGTAAAACTCATTGAACAGGCACTACCAGCATTGATGTACGCAGATGATATACTGCTAATGGCCGACAGCAAAGAAGATTTGCAGAATTTGGTGGACATCAGCGGTAATGAGGGAGATAGGTTAGATTTAAGGTTCAGTAAAGAAAAATCAGCAGTCATGATTTTTAATGACAATGAAGGTAGTAAGCTTAGAATAGAGGAAGTCACGCTAGAGACAACAGCTAAATACAAATATCTCGGCGCATGGATAAGTAATGGGGCCGAGTACCTAAGGGAACACGAAATATACGTGACGACTAAAGGTTAAAGGAATACAGCGGTAATAAAAACAGGGCCCTGTGGAATCACAATATGTATGATGTTGTGAAAGGAATATGAAAAGGGGTCATGGTTTCTAGTCCGACGTTCGGCAATGCAGTCTTGTGCATGAGATAAGAAGTTCAAGCAAGATTAGAAATTAAGCAACGTGGAATAGGTAGGCTTGCCTTAGCAGCTCACGGGAACACACCAAATGAGGAAGTACAAGGTGATATGGGATGGACATCATTTGAGGGCAGAGAAGCTGGCAGCAAGATAAAATTTGAGAAGTGATTGAGAGAAATGGGGGAGGAGCGTTGGGCTAGGAAGGTATTCAGCTACTCGTGCATGAAGAATGTCGATACAAAATGGAGGAAGCGAACCAGGAAATTGACTGGTAAATACTTAGAAAACAGCAGGCGGCCAAACCAAAAATAATTATCGGTTAAGAAAAAGGTGAAGGAAGCTGAGACCGACATGTGGATAATTGGCATGGTTAAGAAGTCCACACTAGAGATCTATCGAACTTTTAAGTAGAAAATTGCCAAGGAAAAAATCTATGATAATACTCGGGGTAGTTCTCAACTGTTTGAGGCCAGGACAGGAGTATTGCGAACCAAGACATATCTGGCCAAATACGAAGGTGTATACACGGTATGCAGTGCGTGTGGAGAGGAAGAAGAAACTGCGGAACACTTGATAGTGTTCTGTAAAGGGCTTCACCCTGTAGTTCAGGATGATGGCATGGAGTTTTTCCAAGCACAGTGGTTTAGGGACAGAGATGACAAAATAGACTATAAGCGAGTAGAATCAACTTGAAGGAGGTTATCTTATTGGTGTATAAAGTCAAGGCACGAGTGAAAATTAAACCCTTCTCTGCAAAGTAGGCATCCTCAACCTCACTATTTAAAGGAAAAAAATAAATGTTGTCTTTGGTTCATTAAGTATTACGGCTTGGTGGCGCTAGCCACCGTCCGATCTAAAGGGTACAGCCATATCCATTCATCCATCCATCCAGGCCAGCTTCAGCTGCGCTGTAGGGCCGTCGTGGGCTCCTGCAAAGCCGCCGCTGTGGTTACCAGGAACGCGCGTTTGCTCCCTGGTTCAAACAGACGTAACATTACCAGGTTAGTGCGTAGAGAACCTGAATAGAGCGTTGGCATTTGAGATTCAAGCAAAGGCGCCTTCGAAGCCCCCTCGTTACAGCTTCTGCAACCCGGACGAAACAGTGAAAAGGAGTTCTCCGCTTCGACATGCCACAAGCTACATGTTTGTTGGTGCGCGATATCTCACGGGGTGCAGACTCCACCATGGTCCTTCTGCAGCAGAATACTATGGCACACGTGCAGTAGAGTCACTTGTTAGAACTGGAAATGCAATACTCCAGCCTGCAAGAGACGCTCGTCAGCTTCGCTCTCTCACGTGGCCTACAAGAGCGCGGTACCCGTCCCGCAAGAACACTGGTTGAGAAGCACTCGGACGGACTTTGGGAATCAGAAAGCGCGTCTTGTGCACACTAAAACTTCCCTCTGACCTTCGCTGGCCCTCTTGTCTATATCACTCGGGCTTGAAATTTTTTCGAACATCCTCGATTGAGCAGAAAGTGGCAGCATTACGCTTCCCGTTTATGGTATTGGTCTTAACGCGAACTTCGAAGCGCGCGCATGAAATAAAAGTGACGCGGAATAACACTATAGTATATGTAACAAAATACACGAAGCGAAATAAAAGCAACATATTTACTTTCTTCATGTTTTGCTTGGCTGACAGTATCTATTAGGATAGCCCGTATTCATGCCTCCCGCGTGCCTTAGTCAGTCGGCAATTCAAATACATACTCTCGGGGCCCAGATTCATGGTTTCGACAGAAATGTGGAAACAACGCTTCCCTAGAACCACGGCAGCTCGCAATCTGATCACTCACCATTGAAAATGAGCACAACCACAAGCAGCACACAGCACAAATACGAAGAACCCGACAGCACACAGAGAACGACGCTACATTCGTTGTTTCTCGTCGAAGGGCAGTAATGCTGCAGAGACTGCAACGTCAATGTGAACGCGCCGCCGGATTCCGGCGTCGGTTGAGTTCTGTGCAACCACAGCGCACAACGCAACAAGAGCCGTCAGCTCGTTGACATATGCGGTATAGCTTCCAGGCCTTGACGAAGTTTTTTCAGGTGGCGGTGGCTCAACGCGCCCAACTCACACACGTACTCACGCACACGCACTGATTGACTCAAGCGCTATCCAGAGAAGCATTGGCCAAACGTGCAAGGGTGGCTGCAGTAGCGCAGCAGACCTAACATATTTGCAGCGTGCGAGTAGAGCGGTGCACTGCAAAAACGCCCGAAAGGGTGGCAGTCCACGTAGGAAATCGGTGGAGGGTCCCGACGAAGCACGTAAGCTGCTTAGTTCTTGTTCATCCCGTCGCCAGCTTGTTGTATCACTGCCGGGGCACCGTACGACGGAGACATGGGTGCGTTAGCGCCATAGCGCTGTGAAGAACGTCACGCTAGGCCGAGAACCAGGAGGGAATTGTTTATTCAGAAAGCACGCGTTCGCGCGTAACAATTGTTACCCACATAGCCGTTGTGTGGTGCCATGCGACACATCCCATCGAAACAAAAACTGATCAGACGTTCATGAAATGTCCGACATCACAGTTTAGAAAAGGCTCTGAAAGCCCACTCTTCTAGCTTTCGCTGCGACTGTGCTGCGCGTTCCGCACAGGCCAGGCGTTTCTACACACTCTTAAAACGCTAAGTCCTGAAGAAAAACTGAAGCATGGACATGTATTTAAATCCCTTCCACGTTCCCTCATCTCCTAAGATTAACAAACATGTGTTTTATTAGCTATAACGAAAGGCACGGCCGCAAGTGCCTAGAGATTTGCAGGCACCGCTTCCTTATTCTCTCAGCAATATGGACGTCGCGGCTTCAGTTAGATTAACGGGCGGGTATGCAGGACCGCCACTCCAGCAGTTTTAGTATAACCTCCTTGTTGCGAGCATACATCTACAGTGTTCTAGAAGGGGGTAGTGTGATCAGCAGCCGGAGTGCCCTACACATTGAAGCGAGGTGGCGAGTGCGGACGAGACTCAGATGTTGGGGGCGGCGCTGCAGTTGCGTGGGCTGGCTGGCGTGGCTGCCACTGGTGCTTCGCGCGCTTGTTGTGACGGCTGCACGCACGGACGGATGGATGCAGCTAGCAATCAACTTATACCCACGCATTTCCTAATTGTCAATAATGGCCTGTAATTTCATAAACCTTGCTAAGACCGTAAGCTCAGGCAAAGTTGACCTTAACAGAGCTAGTGCAGAAGTAGTTCTCTCCTGAGTGCGCAAGATCCTCCTGCCAAGGAAGCTAGGGTTGCTGAAGTGGACAATCTGATTGAGAAATACACCCTAGTATCAGCTGAACGCATGTTTCGGAGTATTCCTGCAGAGCACAGTGTGTTGGTAGAGCAGAAGAGCGATGAGCGTTTAATACATTATGTGGCACGTTACGTTGCTCGAAATTAATTTCTGAAGCTTTACGACTGCATGCCCTGCAATACGTCTTTTTTTTTTGAAGCTCCCTATACGGAAAGCAGAAACACTGAGTTCACTGTGATATGTGACAAGGGTGGCTTGTTGTATCCGTCCCAGGTGCTTTTTAGGGCAGTTAGGAAATTAAAACATATCTTCACTTTCTTTTTCAGACGAGAGAAACTCTGCAGAGACAGCATAGAGGATGTGATGTTGCTGGTGAACGACAACTTTCGTAATACCCTAGGTTGCAGCCAGTATCCAGATGCGCTCACGACAGAGTTGATCAAGTTCTATGCGCGGACCATGCTGCATCTTTATGTGAAAAGGCGCAACAAAACACGAAGAGAATGGCGCAAAAAAATGCGTACGAAGATGAGCCGTTGCTTCTCATGCCTCTCTCGTTGCAGCCATGTACTTTAAGAACACTGTGGGGTTTTGTGCCAATAAAATTTTTTGTTGATAGTCTTGTTTTTCTTTTTTACTACGTTATGAAACTTTGCTATCCTGGGTAACTGCTACAGCCGCGCCATAGTTGCATCGTCTCAGAAATAATGAAATTCCACGCTCTTCGTACATATCTACAAACGTGAACGAAACCGGAGTCTCGCTCACTGGATTTAGTGCCGACCGGTTATGCCCCCGCGATCTCCGACGACAGTGCAGCTCTGGCCAACTGGCTCGTCCTACGCCATCTGCATACGCCGACAAGAGCTCTCGCTGAGTGGTGTCCCGTCTTCGGACTCTTGCGACCGTTTCCATCTTTCCTATCTTCTTACTTCCGTATGTGGCTGTTTCTGCCCCTCTCTCTGTCTCTATACCTTTTAATCCTTCCTATCCTTTGAATCCCTCCTTACCCCTATCTATCGTCAGCTACTTTTGAGGTGTCCTCCTCCTGAGAGACAGTTACACGGCTCACTTTTATCTTCTTTTCTTTTAAAAATAACATACGTGAACGAAACCGCTCGTTATGAAATTGATATAGTGCACCTGTTCCGAATGTGTTAGTACATGCGGCGCCGCAGTTTCTTGGCTAAATCATACTTCTGAATGCGGTTGCGACCTAACATATGACAATTGTCTATGGCAAATGAATTGAACAATTTAACCATTCAAATATTTACGTCTACTGTGCTCGCAAGCCTTTAGTTTACGAATTGGCCGCATCGTCCTGTGCCTGTTTTCTGCATTTGTTGGGTCCGCTTTATTTTCACACTAGCTTAAAACGTCCGCCTGTCCAGGTTTTTCAGCGCTTGTTTTAACTCGGAGGAAGTTTTGAAAAACATGCTACATAACTCCGTGCTTTCTTTTTCGGTGAAACACCAAGCGCACACGGCTTTCTCTCACATTGCTGAGGCTCTGCGTTTCAGGTTCAGTACAGCCCACTAGGGTGCCTTGATGCCCGCGCGCTCGTATCGAGGCCCTGTACAGCCCACACGCAGGTTGCGCCATCTCGCGCGCTCCCTGATCCCACTACCCTCTTCTAGAACGCTGTAGTACATCACCCCAAAATTGAGCATCATTTCATCATGGTGGCACCTGAGCGGTTATAGGTTTTAATGCATGGGACAATTGGGCAGCTTTTCCTCTAGCGTCTGTATAATACCTTTATGTGGGCGGGTATGAGCGACCACCATTCCAGAAGATTTAGTATAGCCTCCTAGGCTCTAACAGCTCAAGGCTACCATGATGCTATGCTCTATAATCACAGTGTTCTAGTATAAGGCAGCGTGCTCACTGAAGGACGGAGAGTGACGCATGTCATGTCGTCGCCGACAGGTGGCGCGGCTCGCAGCACCACCTGTCGCGTTGGGCTAGGAAGGTTTTCAGCTACTTGTACTTGAAGAATGTCGATACAAAATGGAGGAAATGAACCAGGAAATTGACTGGTAAATACTTAGAAAACAGCAGGTGGCCAAACCAAAAAGAACTATCGGTTAAGAAGAAAGTGAAGGAAACGGAGACTGACATGTGGAGAATGGGCATAATTAAGAAGTCCGCACTAGAGATCTATCGAATTTTTAAGCAGGAAATTGCCAAGGAAAAGATCTATGATAATACTCGGGGCCTTAGGAGCTCACGGGAATTAACCAAATCAGGGAGTGCAAGGTGATATGGGATGGACACCATTTCAGGGCAGGGAAGCAGGAAATTGCCAAGGAAACAGGCAATTTCCTGCTTTTAAGCAGGAAATTGCCAAGGAAAGGATCGATGATAATACTCGGGGTAGTTCTCTACTGTTTGAGGCCAGGACGGAAGTACTGCGAACCAAGACATATCGGGCCAAATACGAAGGGGTATAGTCACAGTATGCAGTGCGTGTGGAGAGGAAGAAGAAACTGCCGAACACTTGATAATGTTCTGTAAGGGGCTTCACCCTATAGTTCAGGATGATGGCGCAGAGTTTTTCAAAGCACTGGGGTTTAGGGACCGGGAGGGCAAAATAGACTTTAAGCGGGTAGACTTAGCTAGAAGGTGGCTATCTGATTGGGGGCTAAAGTCAAGGCACGAGTGAAAATTAAACCCTTCACTGCAAAGTACGAATCCTCAAACTCACTTTTTAAAGAAAAAAACATAAATCTAGTTTTTAGTTTATTAGGTATTACGGCTTGGTGGCGCTAGCCACCACCCGATCTAAAGGGTACAGCCATATCCATCCATCCATCCATCGTGTAGCTTTCCGATTGGCTGAAAAGCGCAGCTAAAGCCCCTCAATCGCGTCCACTGCCGCTAGATTGACCTAGGTCACTCTACTGCCGCTTTTGCGGAAAACGCAAGGGGGGGCTTCGGGTACAACACTTCTAGTACACTCTACTTTAGGTGCGGCTATTGCCCGTTGATCTTCTGCGCGTACGAAAAGTGAAATTTACGACGTGTGTGCGGCTTTTCTCTGTGTTGTGAAATAAATTACTGCCATTGTGACTGATTTACGGAGGGTGGGTGGTGTTTAAAGCGGCTATGGTATGATTGAATGCTCCTCCACACAGCCGCTGCAGTAAGAAATTGTGCAGTTGAAAGCATGGAAGTTTTTTTTTTTTTTACCTGCTAATCGATACGATGTTAAACGCTACTTTGCCAGTGTAGTAATAATAGTGACTTCACTCTCGCCATTCAAGCATTACTGTGCAAATACAAAGAACGCCTCCTTTTGCAGTTTCTTTTCGTGTGCATATGACTGGGTCTAATTGTTTCTAACCAACCTAATGTTTTTTTTTTTAAATGAGAAGCATTTCTTGGTGAACTTTGGTGACCTTCAGCGTATCTATCTACCTAGCCGCTTACGTTCGGGTGTTCTCGTGGTTACTCTTTTAACTTAGCGTGCACAAAAATTAGCAATGTGGGAGGGTAAGATGGTTTGACGAAAATGAAACGCTGGTCAAGACATGAATATTGTCACAATCCCTCGCGTACCTTCGTCAAACAGTTCCCGCCAGACAGTGGCACATACCACAGGCGAGTATGTGCCGCTAGTATGTGGGTATGTGCAGCGGGTGATTGACACTCGGGAACAACGAAAACACAGATGGACAATTTAAACGCGTGAGCGTTAAGAAATACCCAACATCGGTAGCGTCGAACCGATAAATGCAAAGAATAAATGTCAGAGTCTCCGATGGAATCGAACCCAAGTGTTGTGCGTGGCAATAAAGCATTTTCCCCAGAGCTGCGCCAGGTCTCGGAACTACTTTTAAAATAGACGCTAATCTTTCGTGAAACGTCAAGTGCTGCCTACACAATTTTATAAACATTACATATGTACTCCTTTGACATACAACCGTTACGTCGGGTTAACGTCAATTATGGTTAGTTACCATGCGCAGAAATTGATTTATGTAGCAGTGTCCTCGCGATTTATGTAGCAGCATCTTCGCGAGCATCAGTGCTTCATATCAGCTTTTGGTGTTGCTAATACGCATGTTCCAGTTGGCATCGTTGCGCAAACGCAAACAACTGGTTGTATAAATATCTGAAACTCTTCAACATATGTCCTTGCGTGCAACATGATATGTTTAGTGTCATTTTATGACGTGTCGCTCAATAGAAAATTGCAACACGTTCACCTTCTCTCCACATGCTTCCCATAACGTCGATTCCCGGGTACGTGGGATCGGCCGAATTTTTTTTCGCAAATCATTAATGGGTGTAATCACTTGAATTTGTGATAAATGTATCCGCATCGTGATCTCAGCAAACGTTTTAATTACAAACGTAGATTATACAACGTTACCAAAGCCGGATTGTTCCTAGGCGAATGTGGTACTAACGGATCTAATAAAAAGTATCCATGCATGGTTATTTCACTGGTTTATAGGCAGGGTTTAATGTCTCAAAGCTATCATATGATTATGAGAGACATCGTAGTGCAGAGCTCAGGAGATCTCGACTGCTTGAGGTTCTTTAACGTGCACCCAAATCTGAGCACATGGCCCAACAGCATTTTCGCCTCCATCGAAAATGCAGCCACCATAGCCGGAATTCAATTCTGCGACCTGCTGGTCAGCAGCCGAGAACCTTAGCCACTAGACCACTGCGGTGGGGTCTGGTTGTATTGTGGTTGCAATGAGTACATAACAAGTAATATACATCGCTTGAGTAGACATCGTACTACACCTTAGAATTGAATTTCCCCAGCTTATCAGCAGCGTGAATAAAACAGGACACGAAGAAACAATCGACAGCATCACGTGCTGACAAATTTGTTTTATTTGCTCAACACCGGGTCTATGTATGCGGGACTATGCGAAAATGATAGCTATATCATAATGTAGGTTATTAATACAGAACTTTTTTATTTGTGGTCAAAGAATATATAGATGGAACAAACGTGAATAAAGATGTGCTATTCGACCAAGCAAATGAAAAAAGAGATATCCAAGGAATATTGTGTGTGATTAAAAAGCCTATTAGTAGGCATTCAAAAGCCGAATCCAGAAACATCGTTATTATGTAACTCCGATGAAAAAACTATCAATGCGCGCGGAATACAAGAGTCTACGCACATATGGTAAATGCTAGCGTCGAACGTAAAAACAAATAATGAAAACAATAAAGATAGGGCGAAAAAATGAAACAACCCACAGAGAGCACCCAGAAAAGCAAATTATGCGTCATAGTATAGGTGACTGGTTGGCATAGTTGTTCGCAGCCTGAAGTTGAAGTATAAAAAGGCTGATCTCATAATGTTCCACTGATCAATTTCTCTGGGTTCACCAAATTACGATTATGACTTCGCGGTCAACGCTGTGTTTTCTTGTTTTTTTTTATCGCGCTTGACAATAATTGCGGTCTCTTCTAAATGGGTCCAGCTCTTTTTGTCGTCAGGCAGCAGCGGCGATGGCGAAAGAACGCACGCTAACCTACTGTCTGCACTCTTTGCAGATACCGGCATATCGTCAAGAAGAGTGACCTGGACAGCGCTACCGAAAGCGCCATCTACCTCAGCCTGCTGCAGTTTCAAGCTGTTATCAAGTTTGTGCTGGGGGCGTTGTCTCTTTGCAACTGGCTTCACTCAGGCAGCAGCGGCGACGGCAAAAGGACGCACGCTAACCTACTGTCTGCACTCTTTGCAGATACCGGCATATCCTCAAGAAAAGTGAAAGCCATCTCATCCGGAGTCATCTTCTGCCACCAGAGCTGAGTGCCACACCGTTGATACAATTGTGTTGCTGTGGCTTTAACATTATCAGGACCTGGACAGCGCTACCGAAACCACCGTCTATCTCATCCTGCTGCAGTTTCAAGCTGTTATCAAGTTTGTGCTGGGGGCGTTGTCTCTTTGCAACTGGCTTCACTCAGGCAGCAGCGGCGACGGCGAAAGGACGCACGCTAACCTACTGTCTGCACTCTTTGCAGATACCGGCATATCCTCAAGAAAAGTGAAAGCCATCTCATCCGGAGTCGTCTTCTGCCACCAGAGCTGAGTGCCACACCGTTGTTACAATTGTGTTGCTGTGGCTTCAACATTACCAGAACCTGGACAGCGCTACCGAAACCGCCGTCTATCTCATCCTGCTGCAGTTTCAAGCTGTTATCAAGTTTGTGCTGGGGGCGTTGTCTCTTTGCAACTGGCTTCACTCAGGCAGCAGCGGCGACGGCGAAAGGACCCACGCTAACCAACTGTCTGCCCTTTTTGCAGATTGGTTAACTTTCATATTGAACATTATATGCACCTAGTTTCGTCGCTGCTGCTCCTGCTGCTGAAGTTTTATTGGGCATTGTAGTCACAACAGTGTTTTTTGTTCTAATCTTCCACCTTTTCCTCTTGCTTTGTGTGCACAAGAGCATTTTCGTGCAGTTTTTTTACTTGGAGTGCTTGAAACCATGGGGGGGATAAAAATTCGGGCGACATGGGCAGTATTGCGGCGATCCTTACTGAGAGGCAGCCTAATAGCATTAAAGAGGTCGTGAAATTTCTGGGTGATCTGGTGGGAAGACTTGACGTGTTCTCGACTGAAGTTAAATGTGAAATAGCTAAGGTTGCTTCCTCGAACACTAAAACAGTCACTGAACTTGGAAGTGTTCGAGATGCTATTGCTCTCATGAATGAGAGCTTTGAGCGCTTTAGGACTGACGTGGAGGCTTTTTGCAAGGAGATTGACGTGGTAAAGGCGGAGAGTGCGCAGTGTCCTAAGGAAAACAAAGAACCGCGGAGGGACCTGAAAGAAGCTAGACGGGAAATTGTCAAGCTGAAGCAATACAGCCGAAGTATGAATATTGAAATCCAAGGCCTTCCGCTAATAGAAAAAGAAAACTTGGAGAAAACTGTCGCAAACATCGCCAAGTGCTTAGGAACTGATGTCACAGATAACGACATCGTCGTCGCGCACCGTGTACTATCGAAAGATGAAAAGAAATCAAATGTGGTCCTCAGATTCCTCACCATAACGGCGCGAGACAAGATGTTGTACGCAGCAAAAAAGATTAAACTAGATAGCACTCATCTTGGTTTTGACAACAGTAACCCTGTATATTTAAATGAACACCTGTGCATAGAAATGAAGGTTCTGCTCAGTAAGGCGCGGCAAGCAAGGCGTGAAGAGAGAGAGAGAGATAAAAATACAAGGAAAGGCAGGGAGGTTATAATTTTATCTCTCTCTCTCTCTCTCTCTCTTCACGCCTTGCTTTGGAAATATGTATGGGTATCACAGGGCAGGATCTTCATGCGGAAAGCAGACAGGACACCTGTTTTAAGAGTAACTTCTGAGGCGGATCTGGCTAAAGTAGTCTAGCTTAATAGTAGACTTATATTTCTGCTGTGAACAATGGCAATGTATTCCAGCGTTTCTGAATTGAACTCGTATGTAAGTGGCCGTCATAGGCAGCCCATGACATTCCTTCACATTAATATGCAGTCAGCTCGTTCGAAAGAAGAAAACTTTCTTTTGTTTCTTGATGAGTTCAATTTTTTTATTTTCCGTATTGGTACCGAAACTTGGCATCGTAGCGAAACAGATGTGTTTTGTATTGACGGATATAATGTGTACCAAAATAGAAAATTGAGAATTGGTGGTGGTGTATGCTTGTATGTCAAAGCTGAAATAACGTATGAGTATCGTGAAGATCTGTCTCTGTGCACCGATGACCTTGAGGCGTTAACTTTACAGTATCACAACTACATTTTTGTTGCAATTTACAGGCCACCAAGTGGCAATTTCGATTCATTTATTCAATATTTAGAAGAACTATTTTCCGTTGTAAACCAGTTTAATTACAAACTAGTGCTGGGAGGTGACCTTAACATAGATATGTTGAGCGACACACATAAACAGATGAGACTTTCAGACCTTCTTGCTTCTTTTTTTTTAACAAACGTAATTACCATTCCAACACGTATAACTGATACCACTTCTACTCTATTAGACTTGTTTATAACAAGTAT
Organism: Rhipicephalus microplus; assembly: GCF_043290135.1. Classification (NCBI taxonomy): domain Eukaryota; kingdom Metazoa; phylum Arthropoda; class Arachnida; order Ixodida; family Ixodidae; genus Rhipicephalus; species Rhipicephalus microplus. Next base: position 27,074,042 of record NW_027464587.1, read on the forward strand.
TACAAGCAGTACGTTACAGGCAGGCGTCCTGCATGCCCCGATAAGTGATCATTTGTCCATATATCTAGTAATCGAGAACATGGAGTCAAATCCTTCCTGCCGTTCACTTTGAACAAATTAATCCGCGAAAGCTATCTTCTTTTAGAGAGGAAATTAGAACTCCCAATTGGAACAACGTTCTATCTAGTTCTGCTGATCTTGCTTATGATTGTTTTATTGATACTCTATGTTCAGTGTATAAAAAACATTTTACTTACAAAGCTTTAAAGAGACCGAAACGGGCGCGCAAACCTTGGATTTCTTCGCAATACTCAATATGGTAAAAGAAAAAAATAGGTTGTATCAAGAGTTTCTGATAAAGCGAGACCTGGATAAATTTAAAGCTTTTAAAGTATACAGAAATAAACTCACTAAACTACATAAACAAGCTAAACGCGATTATCACTTCAAGATCTTTGACGGTGTCACCGATTCTGGGCAATTATGGAACAAACTTAATGCTAATATATCTACCAAACAAGTGTTTAATGATATTAGTGAGATGGTGATCGAAAATAGAATATACAAGGGCGCAGTACTAGCAAACAAATTTAACGAGTACTTTACCTCACTAGTTGACAGTAGTCATAATTGTGATTCATCAGGTTATTTGCCTCCTGCTTTAAATAATTCTGTGTTTGCAAATCCTACAGACGCCCAAGAGGTCTTCAGCGTTTTTCAGCATTTCAAATTGAGTAAAAGCGAGGACATAGATGGCTTAAAATTATAACCTATATTATACATTTTAGATCTCATATGCGCCTGCTTAGTGCATATTTATAATCTCGTGTTCACCACTGGGCTGTTTCCTCAGAGAATGACAAACGCTAAAGTAACGGTTATATATAAGGGTGGGGACAAAAGCAATTTAGGAAACTACAGACCAATTTCGATTTTACCAGTTTTCTCTAAGGGGTGTGAAAAACTTATTTTCATTCGGTTATCAAATTTCTTTAACAAACACAACATTATTACGTCGTCACAGTTCGGTTTTCAGTCAGGCCTCTCAACCTAAAGTGCCTTACTATACCAAAAGAAATTGATTGTAAGAAATATAGAAGCAAAAAAACTTACCCTAGGTATATTTCTAGATTTCTCGAAAGCTTTCGATAGAATAAACCATGATATTTTGCTAGAAAAACTTCACTCTTATAAAGTTCGCGGTACCGTTTTAGCTTTAATAACAAGCTACTTATCTAATAGGAAACAATGTGTATCAATCAATCGAGAGCTATCATCATCCATGAACGTTAAGAATGGCGTACCTCAAGGTAGCATTTTGGGACCCCTATTATTTAATATTTTTATCAACGATATTGTACGTATTGACAGCTCTGTAGAATATGTAATCTACGCAGACGATACTAGTATATTTTTTTCTGGGGAAACGGCTGATGACCTCATTGTTTCTGTTAATGAAATACTAAATAAAATATATGCCTGGACTGTGGCGAATTCTCTACACATTAATTGCTCTAAAAGCAAGGCTATATTGTTCCGTGTGAAAGCCAGGTCATTTGAAACGTCTCACAAACTAATACTTAATAATGTTGAAATTAAACTTTGTCAAACAGTTAAAACTCTCGGTGTCCATTTTCACGAACACATGGCATGGAATTACCATGCAGAACACATTAGTTCGAAACTTTGTAAAGTTCTAGGTGTGTTGCGTCGATGCCAGAACATACTACCTGTGAAACAAAAAATATTAGTGTACAATGCTCTTTTTTCTTCACATTTACACTATTGTCATCTGGTCTGGTCTACAGGCTCTAAAGCATCTCTAAAGAACCTGATCGTTTTACAAAAAAAGCCTTGCGGTGCATTGAATGTGTATCCTATAACGCACACACTGCTTCAATATTTGCAAAATATAGAATTTTAAGAATTACCTGTTATTACGAATACCAGGTTTTGTCAGCTTTTAAATCAGAAATACGCAGAGGTAGTATCTTTCTACGCACCTTGGCCGCCTTGCAACCAAATCCTGCCACTCGCGTTACTCGGTGTACAAAGACTTGGCACGTACCTTGTCCTCGCACAAACTATGGATTTGAAACACTACGTTACCGCCTTCCAAGTGTGATGGACAAATGGAAACTAACAACTGATAATCTGCGTATATTGTCTAAACTGAAATGTTAAATCGGATGTGCTGATTGTGTTGTAAATGAATGTTGGGTGATTTCTCTAATGGTTATTCAGTTTTTATTCTTTCATGTATTGCTTTGTTATGAATATTTTCGTATGTATTTTAGAGTTGTGATTGTATTATTTGCTGTCATGGGCCACATGCGTGTTTCTTTTTGTATTGTCGCTTTCCGCTGCCTGTAATTTTTGTAACTTTTTGTAAATTTGTAGTTTAAACTTTTTTCTGCGTGAAGGGGCCAGTCAAGCTGTGAAATGCAGCTTTTTTCTCTTCGCACCAAACCACGTATACAGTGTATTTTCGTGTACTTGTCACGTGGTTGAATAAACTCAAACTCAAACACTTCCCCGAAAATTTCTCTGCACGTACGCAACATCCTATGTGTGCGTGACAGCCGGAGGCTGGAAAAATCGTGTTCCCCGTCAGTATGCACCGGCAGGCCGTTGTAGGGGCGAAGCTCTTTATGGCGTGGTTTGTGCGTCCCCCGTTGTCGTAGCGGTGTAACCTGTGGCACATACCCACATAGCAGTGGCACATACCCGCCCTCGGGTAGATATACTTATGTCCACAAGTTAGAAAAAGTGTAGTAAGGCGTCGTTATCACGCTATCTGTGTTGACAAAGTGTTGACAGCAGAAATGTACTCTAATCCTTGAATTGTCTGCTGGATGGGGGTACTTGTCATATGTGATCATATCATATATCGTATTATCACATATTCATCATATGATGAATATACGGTAAAAAGAAGTGAGATGTCGGTACTTGAAGTGTTCACTAGATGGACGGACAGACAGACTCACGGATGAACAGACGGACGAACTAACGAACGGACGAACGAACGGATGATTGAACGCGTGCACGCACGGATGGACTGACGCACAGACGAACGCATGGACGGATTGGCAGACGCTTCGCCCCGTTCATCATCATTCATTTTGTGGATATGCGGTGATTTCTTTCTCAACAGCTGCGATTTCCGGAAAGACACAGATTCTGATTCTACAGAAAAACCAGCATTTATAAGTGCAGCAAATTGGCACGTGTGATACCGACAAAAGTCCTTCAAACGAGTTAATATGGCGTGAACATTCGCTGTAGCTGGGCACTAACGCATAGAAACAACAGCAGCTTCAACTACTTGTGCCCGTTTAAAAATAAACAACACACAAACACATTTTGTGGCAAGCGAGTCTCTTTCTTCGTCAACGCGTATGGACTGGCTCTTCGCTGCTACCTCTACAAATGGACTATTGCCCACTGTAGAAAGTGCAATAAAACAGGACACCGCGAGCATGTGTGCCCACAGCCTCCTGACACACCGAAATGTCGTGTGTGGGGGGATTCACTATCTCCTAACAACCATGAGTGCAGCCCTTCTTGCATGCTTTGCAGTGGCGACCACCCGACGGCTGCCAAACCATGCCCAAAGCGGTTTTTCCCACCAGTCAACCGACGCAAACCACCCCGGTCAGCTACTCCCACCAGAAAGGCCCAGTCACCATCCCCCAGTCCCAAACGGCAGACCCGTGCATCCTGGAGTGCAGCCAGGCGAAGGAGCTGTTCCAGGGATAAGTCGGGGCCCAAGCCAGGAAACTCGTCATCGCGGAGTGGTTTCGCTGGCCAGCAGGGATCTCAAGGCTGGCACACGGACGAAGCAACACATCATCATGACCAGCAGTGCAGTTTCCACAAGAAAGCACAAACGGTAAGCTGGGCAGGGCAGTTCCCACCTCTCCCTCCCTCTCCGCATCAGTCCCACTTCCTCACACAAACATCAACGCAGCAAAGAACACCACAACCATGTCAGTGGACACTCAGCTTTACCCTGACATGCCATCAACTACGGCACAATCCGACTCTTGCAAAGGAGAGGTGTTGAACGAAATGGCTACTTCTTTAAGGAACGAATTCGCAGCTATGATTCAGGTAGAAATGAAGAAAATGAAGGATAGCATTATGGCTGAACTAACAGCTCCACTCCAACAAGTGATCCAGCAGGCCCTGCAACGTGCTGTCCAGCAGATTGTAACGGATGTTAAACAGCAGATATCGGCTGCACTTGGCCAACTTCATATTGCGTTATCTGCACCAAAACGCACCACGTCACCGACACATCAAGCATAGAGACCGCATCCTTACATACGCCCTTCTCATTTCCTATCACCGTCCCGAAAAACAGTCCCAACAGCCGCAGCTGCTGCAGTCCCGCTTCCCACCACCTTCCACCGAGATTTAGCACAGTCTGAAATGCCTCCATGTACTACCGAGCCCCGCTATTGCATCATCATGGCGAGAATCCGTAGGTCAACGCGTAACACCCCTCAACTTCTACGTGTGTGGCAGTGGAATTGCAGGGGGTATCGTAAGAAATGTGGAGCTCTAATGCAATTCATTGCGACGCAGTGGATTACTCCCGATGTCATATCGTTACAAGAAGTACAATGTACCCCTACGCTTTCGAGTTAAGCCACAACCAGGGACGTAACGAACAATACACCACATCACACAGCTACATTAGTTTATAAGCATGTCACTGTCATAGAACACACCCTTCAAAGCACATCCATCTCGCACGTACTTCTCGAATTAGTCCCGTGCTCTCGTTCCAGTAGCAACCTGTACGTGCTTAACGTTTACAGTGCACCTAACACCAGGAACGATGACTTCGGTCATCTATTTGTACAACTATGCACGGTGGGTAAACACATAGTTATTGTAAAAGATTTCAATGCCTCTCATCCGGCTAGGGGCTACGCAACAGAAACGCCTAAAATCCGACGACTATCCCGGCTGCGGCGGCTGTATTTCCGATGGAGGCGGAAATGTTGTAGGCCCGTGTGCTCAGATTTGGGTGCACGTTAAAGAACCCCAGGTGGTCGAAATTTCCGGAGCCCTCCACTACGGCGTCTCTCATAATCAAATGGTGGTTTTGGGACGTTAAACCCCTCATATCAATCAATCAAATCAAAATCCGACGACTCGCACACGTTTTCGCGATTCATCACATGACCCTGTTGACGGAACCTGATCAACCCACTCGCCTAGGTAATAGTGTCAGCAGGGACACATGCCCCGACCTCACGATAGTCAAGGGGGTTAGTCACCATTCCTGGTGCAACCTCATGGTGAATGGAGGCAGTGATCACCATATACTAACTACAGAGCTCCAAGTAGCAGCCACGCGTGCCCCAGAGTGCATCATAAAACTAACAAATTCGAAGGCATTTAGGCGTAATCGCACAACTACCCATCAGGACTCTCCCTCCCTAGAGGCTTAGATATTACAACTTCAGTCCAATTTCCAAACAGCTACCAAGCTTATCGCTGCGACGACGGAAACGCTGGATGTGGACCGGCATCTGCTGCATCTCTGGGATGCCCACAGGGGCTTGGCATGGCGGTGGCGGTGGCAGAAACATAACCGAAAACTTCGTCTCCAGATCGCCCAATTAGCTGCTGAGGTACAAGACTATGCTAACATCCTAACTAGCAGCAATTGGCATAACTTCTGCGATCGACTCAACGGCTCACTAAGTACACCTCGAACTTGGCGTATACTCCGTGCTCTCTTAAATCCCACGCAGACAAAATCACACACTGCTAACGCAATCCGCACCATTCTCCACAAAGTAGGGCTCGACGATGCCATTCTGCCACGCACCTCAAAGCAACGCTATGTATCCACGGGCCCCCGTCCCGCCTACTGTGATTATCCACACGTACACGATACGCCTCTAGATGAGGACATTACAGAAGCAGAAGTTGAAGCAGCTTTGCAAAGCATAAAGCGTAACACAGCACCCGGGACAGACGGGATTACGTACACACTTCTCCGTAATTTAGATGACCAGTCCATCGAATATTTACCTGCTTTTTACAACGAACAGTGGAACAACGGCACGCTACCACAGGAGTGGCGACACGCAGAAATCATATTCATTCCAAAGCCTGGCAAGCCGCTATCCCTCCAGAATCTTCGCCCTATATCCTTAACTTCATGTGTAGCTAAACTCTTTGAACGTGTTTTCCTCTCTCGACTACAACCATTTCTCGAAGACAATCACTTTTTTCCTGATACACTATTCGGCTACCGTCCTGGTATCTGCACACAGGACGTATTAATTACAGCTTAAGGAGGACGTGTTGGATAGCCCCACTTCAAACCAGGTCCGAGCTATTCTGGCCCTGGATCTGAAGGGTGCTTTTGACAACGTCTCCCACGACCTTATTCTTGACAATCTCGCTTCATCTCAGTGTGGCTCACGTATCTACAATTACGTCAGGTCTTTACTTTCTGACCGCACGGACACTTTTGGGATTGGAGAGCTTCGTCTCGCAGGCAGAGGAACTCCACAGGGCTCGGTTCTCTCGCCCACTTTGTTCAACGTGGATATGGCTAAACTCACTTCCCTATTACAACAGGTTTCCAATATTCAGCATGCGATCTATGCAGGATCAGACGGAACCATTCAGGACGTCCTACAGGAAACTGTGTCTGTGGTACAAGACTATGCTACTGCCGGCAGCCTTACGTGCTCAGTGGATAAGTCGGAGTTGTTATTGGTATAGAAGCGGCGCCCCAAAACCGCTTATAGTCCTGACATTTCACTGTTTCTTTATGGCCGTCCTATCCCTCTGGTACCACGAACTCGCATTTTAGGCTTCTACTTTCAGTCCGACGGCAAGGCCTCGCACACTACACACCTTGCTCAGCCGATAACTCAAATTACACACATGATCCAACGCATCACCAATCGCAGGAGAGGCCTCCGTGAGAAGGATGTTCTCCGCTTAGTACAAGCACTCATAGTTAGTCGGCTCACCTATCATCTTCTCTTTTACAATTTCACGCTATCTCAAATCAAAAAGATGGACATCCTTCTACGGACAGCTGTGAAGGCGGCTCTCGGCTTGCCTCCACACGCACCTACACAACGCCCCCTTCAACTACGAGTCCACAACACCGTAACCAAACTTATCGAGGCGCGGCACAACAGTCAGCTTCAACGGCTCAGGCAGACCCGTCAGGGATGCGCCATCTTGTCTCGTCTTGGCTACCCGATTCCCAAAAAAACCCGCACAAGTACAGTGACATCAACTTGCATCCACCGCTCGCGCACTCATCAAAGTGCTTCCGATTCCACGCAATATGAATCCCTCCCGCCACGTCGGTAGTCGGCGTGCCCGAGTTCAGGCTATGACACGCGTCTTTGGTGATGGTACCACAGACTTACAAGTACTTTACACTGATGCGGCACGCTACCCAGAGAAATCATCCATGTGTTTAGCCGTGACAGATGAAACAGACGCTTTTGTGGCGTCGGCCACACTTCGCACTACAGACAGTGGTCTGGCAGGGGAGGGAGCTCTTGTTCTGGCCATTGTTCACGCTACGACACTGCCAGATGACTACCCTGTCACTATTGTAACAGATTCACAAGCTGCTTGTCGTGCTTTCACTCAAGGACTTGTGGCTGCACATACACACAATATCCTCTCTTCTGCCTCACCGTCCGCATTACGTCCTGTGCGTATCGTCTGGACTCCTGGACACGCCTCTTTCCATGGTAATGAACGCGTTCGTGCGGTTGCCCGAGAGCTGACCGGCCGGGCTCTATTGGAAGAGCTGTCCAATCCAGACGACGCATCGACAGAACCACTAAACTACAACGCTACGCTGGAGTACTACCGACAGAGCCGTTATACGTATCCTCCCCCTCATCCTTCACTTAACAAAGCAGATGCTGTCACTTGGCGGCCACTACAGACCAATTCATTTCCTTGCCTTTGTATGCTAAATCGCTTTCATCCGACTCTCTACCCCTCCTACTGCCCCTTCTGTGAATCCGTACCGACAGTGTACCACTCCACGTGGGAATGCTCTGCCCCACAGGGCGTTCCTCTCATTCCCAACCCCACCCCTTCTTCTTGGGAATCTGCACTGCTCCGCTTGCGCCGGCAGGAACAGCAGCAGCTGGTCCAGCGGGCTCGCAGGGTCGCGCAAGGCAATGGAGCCCTGGACTGAGGGCCCCACCCAAGGAAGGCTCAGTGTACATTGGTATTAATAAAAGTCTATTCTCTCTGTAGCACCGATGACCAATCTGACGTCTTACGTAACAACAGCAGCCACCACAGAGGTGTCTAATTCAGCAACGCAGCAGGAACGTCAGGTAAATCAAAAGTCAACTGTACTGGAACCTTCCACCTCAAATGAAGTATAATTTCAGGAAGAAATGAAAATTAGACATGATGGCAGGTGCCAGAAGCGAACGGGGTCCCCAGTAAAATCTACGTGCCCCAATTCAAAAACCAAACAAAGGAAATTCGAATCCCGCCAGCATTTTTAAAGAAAGTATTTTGGAAACAGTCCTTGCCAATGTCTTTAACGCACCACCATAGATACTTTAAACGTTCTGCAGTGGAACTGTCGCTCTTTGTTTTCCGCTTCAACAGATTTATTTTGCTTAGTTAATCAGGTAAATCCCGACATAGTAACATTGCAAGAAACCTGGCTGACGCCTAATAAAAATTATCATTTTAAAAATATTCTAATATTTCGGTTAGATCACTCTTCACTCGGGGGTGGTGTAAACATATTATTATCAAACAAATTTTGCCACACAGCGAGTCTGGCTTTTCATTTTATGTCCTCTGACTGTGGAATTCCGGCAATTGACATCAACATGCCGGGATGCCGTCCTTTCTCTATTATAAATGCATATTTTCCCTCAGGCGTACACAATACACAACAATTTAACTGTGTCGTTAAGTAGCTGTAAGAAATAAATATTTCTCACTGGCGATTTCAACTCATATCACATGTCATGGGGTTCTAGAACAGACTCTGCTGGTACTCTTATGTGGGATTGGATTACGCGTAAACATTTTACCAGCCTAAACATGAAGCAGCCTACGTTTGTTTAGGGTCGAGCACGATCAGTATTAGATTTGACGTTCTGTAGCAGAAGTGTTTCGCTGAATTCCTGCGGAACAGTCGATTTCGCTTCGAACAGTGACCACCATCTGGTATATTTTGAAATAGAGTGTCCTATTAAGTAATTCGAATGAAAATCAAAAACACTGGTGAACTATGAAAGTTTAAAGACTGTTTTCGCGCTAACATTAATGTAGCATCCGGTGATAGAAATGTTGACCTCGGCAAGAACATTCTTTTGGTTTTAGAAGTATCAAAAAACACTTCGGAATTGGTGATTACGTTGGCGTCAACCTAGAGTGACCCACCCAGTCAATGCTGGAACACTGAGTGTACGCGGGCCTACAGAAGAAGAAAAGCGGCATGGAAACGTCTTATACAGCATCAGAGCCCACAAAATTGGAAAGATTATCAATTCATTGCGGCAACATTTAAACGTACAGTATCACGCGCGATAGAGGAATATGATAAGATTTACTATACCTGACAAAGAATAATCGAGCACTGTTCAATTTCCTATGTTGTACAAAGAAATTTCCAATGCCAGGAAATGTGGACTCAGTGGTTTGCATCTCGCAAGAATTACAGGAAGCACTTAATCAATTATAGCTCATGGGTTAAAAAATGGATTCACAACGCGCCTTCCACCATCGTTTTATACACCAGCCATTTTTGAGTACACAGCAGTATCAATTCCCGAATTAGATCAGGCTATGTTAAGGTTACCAAGCTCAGCACCAGGGACTGATAAAATTTTAAACTCAATGCTAAAAATAATACATCAGGAATTCCCCGAGAATCTGTTAAGCCTAATAGACTACTCCCTTAAGACGGCATGCATAGCTGAAGAGTGGAAGATTGCTAAAATCATACCACTGCTTAAAAAAACAAGGGCCGGATATAATATCGACAATATAAGACCAATACTGTAAACATCAAATGTAGTGAAACTTATTGAAAGGCTCCTTCATGGTAGTATAATATGATTTCCAAATGACCAACGGCTGTTGAGCCCCAGCCAAATTAGCCTTATATCTGGACATTCAATCTGGAATGTGCACTTAGACCTCAAAAGTCGGGTTCACATTGCCCGGCATAAAAACAGAACGCGGCGTTAGTTACCTTAGACATGAGTAAAGCATACGATAGTGTCGAACATTCTGTGTTAATATATTGTTTACGGTGCCATGGACTTCCTCATATTATAGCATGGGTGACAGAATTTTTAAACGAAAGAAAGTTTTACTGCGTTAAAGATAGCTTTTCTTCCTCCAAGCACAAGCATACCCGAGGCGTGCCACAGGGATCAGTAATTTCACCAGCATTATTCAACATCTTGATGTTGTAAAGGGGGTTTATTGAAGGAACTGAGCAAGCGGGTGGTAGCTTGAAAGGAACGCAGGCGGACCCAGATGACGGTGCTCGATCGTCGATCTCGTGCCTTTTTCTTGTGTTGATGATAGTTGAGCTCATAGTATCAACGTCTTCCTTATTCACTATAATTACCCCCGGCGAAAAAGTTGAAGCCATCCTGGCAATCTAACACGTGGGGACAAGCGCGTCGAAGTAGGGCTTGAGACGGTTTACGTGAACAATATCACGTCCACGCCGACGACGGTCGCTCGGTGGCGTGAGGGGTTCAATGGCGTAGTTCATGGGTGAGGTACGCTCAACCACGCGGTAGGGAACCATTATAATTAAAGAGTAGCTTGGGTGATACACCAGGGGCGCAGGGTGGTACATGCAGCCATACAAGTGCTCCAGGAACGAACATTGGGGCAGAACGATGGTCGTCGTCACGGGTCTGCTTCTGGCACTGTTGGTCGGCTGTAGTCAGCCGCTTGGCTAGCTTGCGGCACTCTTCTGCGTAACGAGCGGCTTCCGAGACAGGCGTGCATTCGGTGGAATCTGGCGAGTATAGCAGTAAATAACGTGGTTGCTTGGGCGAGTTGGTACGACATGATTCACATAAAAAACAGCGCCAATAACGGGGGACAAGAGAAAGAAGGCGACAGACAGCGGCACTGACTTACAACTAGATTTATTTGCTAGAACCGCACAATATATACTTGGGCAGTATCTGACAAAAAAAAGAGAAAAAAAGGAAACAAAGAAAACAGAATCCACCTAACAACCACGTAGTCATCGCCACAACGCACCATGAACAACACGTGTGCTAACGTTCCGAAAATCTATTTCTTTTTGTGATAGCGCAATCAAAAATTTTGAACATTTCAGTAAGTGCTTTTCTCCGCTTGTTATAACACATGAAGTTCCGGACAGAGGAGCCATCAGGTTCCTAGATTTGATGTTAACATTGAGTCCTTCCCACGTGTGTTGGGCCTATAAGCCACGCGCTAACAAGCCAATCCTCCCTTTTGGTTCAGCACATTCGAAAGTGGTTAAGCGCGCTATTGCTAAGACTTGCTACACAAACGCTCTGCGAAGGTCCTGCTATCACACGATTCAGTCCAGCTTTAATCAGCAAACTAAACGCCTTACAGAAGCTGGTTTCCCGATGTACGTTTTGACCGCTGTTGCTGAGTGTCTACTCCGAGAAATCAGAACGAGCCCAGAGAATAATGCTCAAACCCGTACAAAGGGTAAGGGACGGCAGAAACGAAACTTCGTTGTTATTCCGTATATCCACAACGTCACTCACAACCTCAAAAAAGTGTCCAGCAGGTGCGACGTGGACCTGGTTTTTCCTGCCCCAGAAAAACTGGCTAGGTTGTGCAGGGCCGTGAATCCTGGTTCCAGGGGTGAGCGAGGCTGCAAAATCAAGCATCGGAAGAAGTACGTTCCATGCATTGAAGGGGTGGTGTACTCTCTAACCCTGTCCTGCGGCAAGCGGAACATTGGCCAAACAGGCGGGTGTTTAAATGAGCAGCTGAAGGAGCACGCTCACAACGTCTCCTCTACAGTTTCGGGCCACCTCGGCATTCATTGCCGAGACTGCGGTTGTGTCCCCGATTTTCAGCTTTGTACCGTCATTAGGCGTCATCGGGGCCAGATGATACATGAAATTTATGAGGCTGCAGAAATAGAAAGGCTGGGCAGTGCATGTGTCAGCAAGCCTTCAATTGCGCTATCACAAAAAGAAATAGATTTTCTTCGGAACGTTAGCACACGTGTTGTTCATGGTGCGTTGTGGCGATGGCTACGTGGTTGTTAGGTGAATTCTGTTTTCTTTGTTTTGTTTTGTTTTTTCTCTTTTTTTGTCAGATACTGCCCAGGTATATATTGTGCGGTTCTAGCATATAAATCTAGTTGTAAGTCAGTGCCGCTGTCTGTCTCCTTCTTGCTCTTGTTCCTCGTTATTGGCGCTGTTTTTTATGTGAATCATGGTAGTAAAGTGTCGATGGTGTGCGATGGTGGACGACCGTACAGGAGAAAAAAATGGGGAAACCCCGATATTGATTTGCGTAGCGGTGTTATACGCGTATGCCACAAATGGAAGAACGAGGTCCAGGTTTATTTGAGTACCCACATGCGTCGCGAGCATGTCTCCCAGAGTACGATTAAACCGTTCAGTCAAACCGTTCGTCTGTGGGTGGTAGGCTGTACTCTTCCGGTGTACAATATGGCACTGTTGAACAAGTGCTTGGATTACATCGGAGAGGAAAACGCGCCCTCAGTCACTGAGCAATTCGTGAGGAGGACAATGACGAAGCACAAAACAATCGATTATGAAAGTTGCGACGTCTTGTGCTGCAGCTGTGGGGAGAGCAGCAGTTTCAGCGTACCGTGTAAGATGATCCACAGCAACGCGAGCCCATCGGTTGCCTGTCGTTGTGAATGGTAGTGGCCCATATAGGTCAATTCATACATTGTCGAATGGGTGGTCTGCAATGAACCTGTTGCAGGATGTGGCGGGTTTTTCCACCGCTGACATTCGTGGCAACCGCGAATGAACTGGTGGACGAAGGTAAACATTTCACGCAGGTAATACCTTTTTCGTAAACGCTCGTAGGTCTTGAAAACACTGGCGTGAGCCCATTGTGGGTCGGAATGAAACAACGCGAAGATAGTAGAGCACAGCGTTCGGGGAATGACTAGTAGCCATTTCCTACCATCTGCTGAATAGTTGCGCCGGTACAAAAGGTCATCCTGAATACTGAAGTGTGGAGCCTGGCGGCGCTCGGTTCGAGTGGTTGGAAGTGTCAGTGTCTCGGATAACGCGTCAAGAAGTGTAGCGATCCATGGGTCGTTGCGCTGTGCAGAAGAGATGGTGTCCTCGTAAAGAGCTGACAATGTGTTGTCCGAGGAAGCAGATGCAATTTCCGGGGATAGGGGAGGTCGCGATAGTGCATCAGCATAGATATGCTTGTGGCCGGAACGATATACAACGTGGATGCCATATTCTTGAAGTCGAAGAGCCCAACGGGCAAGACGACCCGATGGATCCTTGAGCGAAGACAACCAGCATAAGGCGGGGTGGTCCGTTACTACATCAAAAGTACGGCCATAAAGGTGTGGGCGGAACTTGACAAGCGCCCAAACAAACGATCGCCGAGCATTCCTTCTCGGTGACGGTGTAGTTCGATTCAGCCTTGGTGAGAGTTCTGCTGGCGTAGGCGACGACATACTCGGCGAATCCAGGCTTGCGTTGCGCGAGAACCGGACCGAGGCCGACACCACTGGCGTCGGTGTGGAACTCAGTTGCCGCCGTAGGATTGTAGTAACGCAGTATTGGTGGGGAAGTGAGGAGATGACGAAGGGTACAGAAGGCTTGGTCACACTCAGAAGACCATGACGAAAGATCAGTGGCCCTGCCTAGAAGTTCGGTCAAAGGCGCATTAATAGAGGCGAAGTTGCGCACGAACCGGCGAAAGTAAGAGCATAACCCCACAAAGCTCCGTAACTGCTTCATAGTCGTTGGTTTCGGGAAGTCGGCGACAGTACGTAATTTAGCCGGGACTGGAAGTATACCGTCCTTGGATACGACATGCCCGAGAATCGTAAGTTGCCGAGCAGCGAAGTGGCACTTTTTGAGGTTGAGCTGGAGCTGAGCATTCTTCAGGCACGTGAAGACGTGTTTCAGGTGCTCGAGATGTGTCGCAGTCTGGCGCAAAGACGACAATATCGTCGAGATAACAGAGACATATTTGCCACTTCAAACCCCGAAGAACCGAGTCCATCATGCGCTCGAAGGTGGCAGGCGCGTTGCAGAGGCCGAAGGGCATTACATTAAGCTCATATAGACCGTCGGTTGTCACGAAGGCTGTTTTTGGCCGATCGGCGTCTGCAAGAGGGACCTGCCAGTACCCTGAGCGCAAATCTAATGATGAAAAAAACTCGGCACCTTGTAAAGTATCAAGGGCATCGTCAATCCTGGGTAAATTATACACGTCTTTTCGGGTGATCTTATTTAGGTGCCAGTAATCCACGCAGAAGCGAACGGAACCATCCTTTTTTAACGAGCACTACAGGTGAGGCCCATTGACTTTGTGAAGGTTGAATGACGCCGCATTGCAGCATATTGTCCACCTGTTCGGTAATAACTTGGCGTTCCACTGCAGAGACACGGTATGGTCGTTGTCGTAGTGGCGCATGGGAGCCGGTATCGATGTAATGTAGAGTGGTAGAAGTGCGGCCAAGTCAAAGTTGAACAACATCGAAAGATTCGTGGTACTGGTACAGCAGTTCGAGGAGTTCAGAATGTTCAGATGGTGACAGTCCGTCTGCGATCGCCAAATCGAACACTTCCGAAGCCTGTAAGTCAGAGTTGTTAATAGCACTAACGGCGGCGAAGCCACTTTGCGATGATTCTTGCGGCACAGTAAAAACTTGTCCATTATCAATGGGCTGTACGCATCCAAGAGATTCACCTTTAAACATTTTGATAGTATGTGGAAAGGAATTGGCAAGGCAGATAGCACTGGCTCCATTACAAATTGCGAGGGCTGAATAAGGGAGCAAAAGTGGTTTTCGACTTAGAAAGAGGCTTGATGGCTCAAAAAATGCTAATTCATCACGCATGCCGTCGGAGACTACAGGGAGTGAAACAGCTGTTGTCGGTGGAATGTCAGTATCTTCTTTGACGACTAGCTTGTGGGCGGCTCGATTCATCTGGTCGTAGGGCTGGTCAAACTACGGAAGCAGTTCAAGTTCGGAACGGGCACAATCTATAACGGCGTAATTACGCGATAGGAAATCCCAGCCAATTATTATGTCATGAGAGCAGGAGAAAAAAACGATAAACTCAACAATGTAGTGGTCCTCTGCAATTATGAGTCGGGCAGTGCAGGCAACTATAGGTCGAACAGGTTCTCCATTTGCTGCACGTAAGGACATAATATCAAGGGGCGTGGTCACCTTTCGGATCTTGCGGCGAAGTTTGGCGTCTATAACAGACACAGCGGCACCGTTATCTACAAGAGCGTATGCATGGGTGCCGTCTACAAAAACTTCGACGATATTTAACGGCAAAGTGCGAGGACTTGAACGTTTCGATAGCGCAGCTCATGCCTCCTGAACTGCGACGGCTAGTTTCCCTCACTTTGAGGGGCTGGTCGGGGACGCGAGGGTGGCAAGGAGCGACTGTTGGGTGAAGGTGAACGACGAGACGAAGTTGCCAGATAGTCACGGGATGGCGTGCTTGACTGATGATCCGAACTTTCATACCCAAAAGGGGGTCGGTCCATGTTGTTGCTCCGTGATTGGGCATCTGTGTAGCCGGGCAAGCGACGACGGCAGTATCGGAAGATATGGTCAGGGTCGCCGCATGCAAAACAGATCGGCCGGTTATCACGCGTTCGCCTTGGAGGCGGAAATGTTGTAGGCCCGTGTGCTCAGATGTGGGTGCACGTTAAATAACACCAGGTGGTCGAAATTTCCGCAGCCCTCCACTACGGCGTCTCTCATAATCATATGGTGGTTTAGGGACGTTAAACCCCATATATCATTATCACGCGTTCGCCAGGCATTTGTTGCGAAAGGCGCCGCCCACGCGACATACGGCTGAGGCGGGGCTGTGGTAGCGAGGGGAGGGGCCCATTTGACAGAAGACTGAGTAGGATCAGTGACATGCCGCAGTCCATTGAATGGCTAGGGCTGGTGTGGCTGCTGGCTCTTTACTGCGTCCGCATAAGTAAGAGGCGCAGCGACAACTTGCTGCTGAAAGGGCACTTGCATAGTCTCGGCAATCTGGTCCTGAAGCACATAGAACATGGGAGCTAACGGGGTCGGTGGTCGCTCTTGCTGCGGCTGCGGGAGCTCTTGGCGCTGACAAAATACCAGGAGGGAAAGCTGACGTGCGACCTCCTCACGCACAAAGTCTTTCATTTGTGCAAGAAGGCGGGAGTGGTCAGGCACGACGTCCAGTGCAGCGAGTGATTGGTTATTAGGCTGAAATAGACGACGGGTGAGATCTCGTTGCCGTCGCAATTCGCCGTAGCTCTGGCACAGAGTTACAATTTTAGACACCGTACTAGGAGACTTCGCAAGGAGCATTTGAAATACGTCGTCATCGACACCTTTCATAATGTGCTGGATTTTGGCACTTACGCTCATTGCGGCATCGATGCGCCTGCAGAGATCGAGTATATCTTCGATATAGGCGGTAAACGTTTCACCAGGTTCTTGTGCCCGTGTACGCAGGCATTGTTCGTTGCGCAACTTTCGCACGGCCAGGTGGCCGAAAACCGAGGATATTGCCTGCTTGAAAGCGGCCCAGTTTTCGAACTCGGATTCGTGGTTTGTGTACCACAGCTTTGCCACATTAGCCAAGTAAAAGTTGACAGTGCTCAACTTGGCAGCGTCATCCCACCTGTTTGGTCCACTGACTGTTTCGTAGGACGACAGCCAGTCCTCGACGTCCTGGTCTTCGGCACCCGAAAAGATCGGGGGGTCTCGCAGGTGAACCGGGCAGGGGCAAGTAGCAGCCCGGCCCGGTTGGGCAGCGTCAACTTGCATGGTCAACGGCAGGGTGCGGGATCGGAGTTCCAGGGTGTAGGTGATGTAGTTACCCAGCATTATCCACCAAATGTAAAGGGGGTATATTGAAGGAGCTGAGCAAGCGGGTGGTAGCTCGAAAGGAACGCAGGCGGACCCAGATGACGGTGCTCGATCGTCGATCTGGTGCCTTTTTCTCGTGTTTATGATAGTTGAGCTGATGGTGTCAACGTCTTCCTTATTCACTATAACGTTAACTATTCCTATTCGATCTGGGGTGCAGACTTATGTTTATGTGGACGACATTGTTTTTTTCGTATGGCTGCTGGCATACGTCGCCTTTACGACACTTTACAGTCGTACTTGAGTGAACTCGAGAAGTGGCTAGATGGACTGTAGTTAATTCTTCATACCAATAAGTGTGCTATTCTGGTTTTTCCTGTTAACGATCCGGTGAGAATATCTCTGACTTACAAGCTCCAGGCTATTCCGCAAGTGGAATCATTAAAATCCCTCGGAGTCATATATAACGAACAACTAGTCTGGCAAGCTCGTATTATTTAAATCACAACAAAAGGAGCACGGGCAATGGGTGTATTGCGCAGGCTGAGCAGCCGCAGATCAGGTATGAGAAGAAAAGCACTTTTGATTGTCTACAAAATGTACGTACGACCGGTATTGGAATTCGACTGTGTTCTTTTTTCCAGTGCGCCAGCATACCAGCTTCAGCCACTAGTCCTATTAGAGTTAGAGGCTTTACGGCTGTGCTTGGGCCTTCCAAAATATGTGGAGAATGAATTATTATATCTGGAAGCGAGAACACCACCCCTGTTAAACCGATTTAAATTACTTATGGTGCAGACTTTCTTAGGGATGTACGAAGCACTATATCACCATACTCAAATAATTTTCATCTCCCATCCCGATATATTTTTTCTCCGGGCACTGGCCTAGATTCCGCAAGCCACAAATCATATTTGCACAAACATTACTCGATTCCCTGAATATACAAATTGTGATGTGCGTCCTTTGACCATGGAACCTTAATTCACAGACATTGTCTGCCACGATATTTTTCCCAATGACGCGAAACTATTACCTCACGGAATTTTAATTAAACTATTACAAGAGCGTCTACATAATCTGCCAACGAATGTGGGTATTGCAACAGATGCATCGCAAACTGAGAGAAAAGCTGGCATAGGTATATTCTGCCCTCAACTTGACTTGTCCCTTTCGTTGCGACTGCCAGATTTTATCCCAATTTTTCTAGCTGAATTTATGGCCATAATACTAGCTCTCCAAACGTTACCCAGTTAAAATACAGTAGTAGCAATCATCACTCACTCATTATCTGTGTGTCCTTCGCTCTCTGCATGAGGTAAAATGCCTCTTCTAAAGCTTTTCAGAATACTAGTTTCCGTGCACCTACAACGTCTCCACTCAATTTGGGCACTAAGACACAAGAGTTTGTTTTAAAACGAAAGTGCTGATTTTTTAGCAAACGCGGCGCCTTTGATGCCAGTCATTCTCGTTTTCCCACTGACAACATACATTAAATTGCACGATGCCGCACCTTAACTTTCAGAAAATACTTATCAGACGCTGTATTGACAGCTTCTCCAGAATATAAGCACCCATTATCTCCCTGGAACAGTGAGTGATTGAGGTCGAGAATAATGGAAGTGGCCATAACCAAGCTTCGCTGCCGGGTTACCTCACTCAGCTTTTACCTGCATAGAGCAAGTCAAGCGTTGTTTCCTCTGTGTATCTTCTGTAAGGAGGAAGAAACAATCAGTCATTACTTTCTATCCTGTCGCCGCTATACGTCATTGAGAAGATTCATAGCACCACCTCTTCGAAACTTGGGTCTGGAAATATCCGAATCCGTTGTTCTATCATTCGGCGCCTCTACTCTGGGCTACAGTCACAGGGATGTTTACTACGCCATAGAGAAATTTATCAGTCGGACTAAAAGAATATTGAGATAAATTCTTCGCTCTTTTAAACATTTATATATCATTATTTAGTATTATTTATTGTGTAACCTATCCCTAGCTCATACGAGTACAATTGCGAAGAAACTAAAAAAATTCACCTAACACTTGGCCAATCCCCAGCATTGGGTAAGAGCCATAAGATGAGGAGAAGAACAGGTGTTGTGTCTTTTTCTTGCCCATTCGCCATGGTTTAGAACACCTCAGATTGCATTTATCCAGAAACAACTAGATAGGATAAATGTAGAAATTCCAGATGTGATTGCGGCACCGGCTACAAATCAAAATCTTAAGATAAAATTCAATGAGATTTTTTTCTCTAAGCCCAAATTACAATCCTATAGGATCCTAAATAGCCGACTGCAGGATTATCTTGCCCACGCAGAAACGAATAATATTATAGCCACAGATGCTTCAGTAATGGATGAAAAGACAGGTGTAGGTATATACTCCCATTCGCTTGACTGGTATTTTTCATTATGATTACCGGATTTCACCCCAGGTTTTGAAGCTTAACTGTTGGTAATAGTTCCAGCGCTGTGAAAACTACCTTTAAATGCCTATAATGCGATCATCATCACGGATTCTCTGTCAGTATGTACATCGATTACGGCGTCAACAAAATCGATGGCCTTAAAGACGCTTCTTATGCTAGTCCCTCCTCAGCTGCAGCTACAGAAATTAGTACGGGTACCTGGTCATTGCGGCTTAGAAGTAAATGAAATCGCCGACTCTGTAGCACGAGCAGCATTGGAAGGGCCAGTACTATCAGTCCTTCCCGAAGTGGCCACTATAACTGCGACAAGATGCAGAAAACTTGCGATTCGTGCAGACGCCATGGAAGCAACAATGTCAACACCAGGATTTAGTCACTCAAGATTTCCGTGAAAAATTCATTGGTACCCTACAAGGCAGTTGGAAACCATAATAACCAGATTTCTATGTCGTGTCTCCCCGTTAAATTTCTATTCACAAAAGGCTGGTCTAATGATATCACCGCTATACAACTTCAGTTCAGAGTCAGAAACAATCGAGCACTATTTTTTATTATGTCACCGATACAAATTTCTCAGAAAAAGAATTTTGGTCATCCTATTCGCTAGCCTGGGACTGAACTTCACAATAAAAAATATACTTTCCTTTGGTGCATCCGATCTGGGCTTCAGCCACGAGAATGTTTTGATGCAGTTTGCAAGTACCTTAATAAAAGTAAAAGAATTGCGCTTTAAATTGCTTGATTATTATTCCTGCAAAAATATTCCAACATTCCAACAAAAATCTTCCAACAACAGGAGCTTTGTTTAACCACGCTAATTCCTATTCAAGGTAATGAATGATTGTCTGATCTGAATGAGTGACAAACAACTATTGCTCTCCTTTCGTTCTACCTAGGGTGTCTTTTCGTTTTTTTTCTTTTTTTCTTCGGTGGGTGGTTTCAATATTGAATATAAAAAATAATAAAATCTTACTGAATTAAGTCATTGATACTTGGCTGATCACCCCTGAGTGGGTACGAGCTAAGGCTGTGGAATCATCATCACCATCATCATCAGTTTTGTCTGTGTCACTCATTACGATGGCGCAATTTAAAAAGCAAGGCACCGTCCCATTCATGGCCTATCCCCCTAGGTGGGTTGCTCCAAGGTGTTGAGGAACCAACCAACCAACCAATGGCGCAGTTCTACAGCTGAACCTCACGGCTGAAGCCACCTGTACCTCGCGGGTCGTCAGCAGCACGGCTCTCTCAATCCAGGAACGTCATCCACGCTTCTGGAGTCGTGGACTTAACGACCCAACCACTGCCGCAGCTACCCAACGAATCATCCGCGCACGGCGTCAATGCCTCTTCGGTGATTCCAGGACACCACCTGACAGGAACTTCAATACCACCCTCATCGGAGAAGGCGCACGGGCTCCTGTTGTTCGGAAACGTCACGTACACTTCCCGTGATATTAATCTCGTGCCAAACACTCTTCTAACGGGTGAGCATCCAAGGGACACCGATCGGGCTTTCTTGACATACCCCGACGTCGCCAAGATAGCCTGCAGTCTCCCGCTGCCAGGGAACGCTGTTCATGCTTCCCGTCACGACAACCTCTCCTACAAAGCTCTATCAACCCCTCAGCAGCTTTCGAACGCTGTACAAGCTCCCTCAAACAAGCAACCCGCTACCGTGGCCACAACCATCACCTCCGACTTCCCCAACATTGCCACGTGTGGGTCATCGTAGGCTCCGCGTGCGGGTCATCGGATTGCGCCCCGCAGCTGAGGCATACCATCGCGCGACTCCATCTCACGGTCGACGCCATGACAGCGATGAGCTCTGCGCTGCTCCCTGCAATCCTGCCGGCCCTGAGCGCAAGCAACGCCATGTTCGATGCAGTCGCCTCGCAAGACCTCGAAGCCTGCTGATCTGGGTAACGCAGTGAGCTGAGGGGCGCCCTCCTGCAGCTCTAGGACCTGCTCAATGTCTTTTCCTCGGTGATATCTGCATTCTCACGTGTTGCGCCACCATTGCCGGAATTCGACAGTTCCAGAACAACGCCGACAGCTGGGTGGCAACCGTCAATGCGCTAGCCATATGCGTGGCCTGTACAGATCATCAAAAATGGTCCATTGCCATAGACCGCTTTCGGGAAAGTGCAGCGGCGTGACGCCGGTATGAAGGCTGGTAGGAGCAGTCATGGGTAGGGAGGAGCTCCAAGCTCATAGCTGCTTTCGGTCCGATTCCCTGTACTACCTGCCCATGCAACTCAACCTTCTCTGAGGACGGAGCTCAAGAGAAGCCTGACCTAGAGGATGATATTCGGGCCCCAATCATCCTGTCATCTCTCGGTGACCAGTGTGAAGGGAACGATCACGACCATGTAACACTGCCTTGCATAGGCATTTCTGTTGTCGTATTTGGATCTCCTGAGGAGCACCGGCCTATAGTGCAGCTGTGTCCGGCGAGACCTGGCGGCAAGCTTTGCGCAACGCTCCGCAACAGGCCCCAACGCTGGCCATCTGGTCGACTTAGAGGCACCGGCCCCCATCCTACTGGACATTCTACCACCTAATGCGACAGGTGTTTCCACTGAGTCTAATGACATCCCATCTGACCAGACGGAAGTGTTGTATCGTGGCGGAAGCCGCGGAAGAACGACGAAGCGACCACTGTCGTCGACGAACACAAACCAGAACTCAAGTTTTATTCAGAGGTATGCATATATGTACAGAAGTCACTTGGTGGCAAGGAAAAAGAACATACACTAAATGGAAACCGAAACTGAAAACACTACATATTCCCCCTTCTTAAAAAGAACAGTGTTAGTAATTTTAGTGGATTACTATTAGTATGAAAATACACAATATTTACAAATATTTACAACCACACATGTCATCTGCGCTTCACAATAATGTCTGATTTATAACTGTGCAGCATACATTCGTCGACTGCTACATAACAAACCAATTTAAGAATAAAAAAACGCTTGCAGAACAACTGAAACGTCTGCACAAAGTGAACGTAGCACTCAAGTTGTCGCTGCACCAGTCTACAAGCAAACACCAGCTACACACTGTGTCCGTATCGATCCAGAGGTCTTCTGTTTCTTGGTGGCTGGGCCCGACGTTGAGGTACCCGGTGCTTCGATGCCACTGGCGCTGTTGCATGTACCTGGGCGTATCTGGTGAAGCTTCGGACTACGCTATTGAGGAGCGATCCTTGGGTCGCTCAGGCGCCGAAGGCGGGGTTACACGTTCAGAGGCAGCGTTCTGATACGGATTCCACGCGGCTGATGGCGCAGGTACCTTCGATAACTTTGAAGAGTTTCAAGTTGTGGAAGTGCTGACAGTCTCTGTAAAGTTGTGTGCCCCGCGTGGCGCATG
Organism: Rhipicephalus microplus; assembly: GCF_043290135.1. Lineage (NCBI taxonomy): Eukaryota > Metazoa > Arthropoda > Arachnida > Ixodida > Ixodidae > Rhipicephalus > Rhipicephalus microplus. Next base: position 27,096,930 of record NW_027464587.1, read on the forward strand.
TGTCTCACACAAAAGCCGCGATTCGGGGGTGACAACCGCCAGACGACAGATGGCGTTGTGTTCGCGTTGAGTACCACTGTTGGTAGAGTGGTAGCACCGACGGTCAACCCTGACGGAAGGCAGGCCTTGGTGGCAGGCGAGAGTTGAGCGAGTCTCTTCTGCGCGTGGCGGTTGCCGCGAACGGTTGTCACCTAGCGGGGGTCCTCAACTCGGGGTACCTCGTGCCTGCGCGTCAGGGCCCCTCGTGGTAAGTCAAGCGTTGGCGACGCCACCTTGGGTGTGTTAGTCGTGTTATTGTGTAACGATGTCCTAGCGTATGACATAACGAGTAATGTATCAATTCGGCGCACGATATCGTCGTTGTAAATTAGTTAAATATGTATGTTGTTTGTACCGGACTGTGTCTGCTGTGTCCGTTCACTCCATGGAGCATGGCGTATCGCTCACTCGCCATATCGAGACCCCACACTGGCTGCCCAACGTGGAGCTCTTGGAGTATCGGACGACAGTTTTTGCGGTTCGGTACAAGCTTTTGTTAGAGCCGGGGTGGAGTAGGCCTAGGGGGGACTTCTCATTGCTAGCGTCGTGGGTGTGATCTGTTGAGAAGTGAGGAGATCGGTTTTGTGACGTGTTTGAATTTGTCGGCAGGTTGAGTATTTATTTTTTGCTCGCAAGTATTGTTCTTTTTGTTGTTGTTAGTTTTCAAAAACGTTGTTTAATTAGGACGAGAGTCATGCGGTCCGCATCCTGGGGTGAGCAAGGCCTAGAGCACGTGGTTTGTAGGCCAGGCCCGAAGCAAGTGAGTACGGAAGCCTCGTGGGTGGTCCAATTTTCTGTAAATAGCTTCTATCTTTTTGGGCTCAGGGAGCCGGGCGTCCTTGCTGACTTGTTTTGCGGCTCAACGCCGGGGCGTCGTAACACCGCCCGGGGCGGTGGACGCCGATCGCTCGGTATACGCTGCTGTGTGCGGCGAGTGATAGGGCCACCTCACAGGTTGAGTATTTATTTTTTGCTCGCAAGTATTGTTCTTTTTGTTGTTGTTAGTTTTCTAAAATGTTGTTGAATTAGGACGAGATTCATGCGGTCTGCATCCTTGGGTGAGCAAGGCCTAGATCACGTGGTTTGTAGGCCAGGCCCGAAGCAAGTGATTACGGAAGCCTCGTGGGTGATCCAATTTTCTGTAAATCGCTTCTTCTATCTCTTTACGCTCAGGGAGCCGGGCGTCGTTGCTGACTTGTTTTGCGGCGTTGTGCCTGGGGCGGTGGACGCCGATCGCTCGGTATACGCTGCTGTGTGCGGCGAGCGATAGGGCCACCTCACAGCGTGGATGTCTCCTCGCAGCGGCCTCTTCTACGTCTCGGAGGGGTGGATGCCAGTTTTTGCTGAGCGACTCATCAAGCCTAAGGCTCTGCGCAGCCGCCTGTCGCACGTGGCACAACTAGGTGGATCGTGGCATTGAGATGTTGCGCTCTGTTTCTCTCACTTCTTTTTATCTTGCGATGCACGAGTTAGCGAAAAGTGATTTCTGTTTTATTTTGATAGGCGTTTCGGCCGCCGCCAGTGTATTAGCTAGCAATACTGACCATCGTACCACGTGGCCGAAAAGCCCGAAGCTCCCATCCCTAGGCTCTGCTTCATTGTTTCTTTCAAGTTTTTTTGTATATTTATTCAGCGGGAGGGATGTCGTCCACGGCCGGCTGTCTTCTGCACATCGTCCGCGTTGCTGGCCAGGAATGCGGTCGTGAGGTCAGCGATGGAGATGCCTGGGACCTGCGCAACTGCCTGCAGTCCGGCGCCCTCGTGAGTGCTGGTCGCAACTGGAGGACGTGTCGTCACTGGCGACGGCTCGTCGCGCCGACGGCAGTGTTGCTGTTGCGGGGCCGGTACTGAGGTGAACTCGAACCGGACAGTGCAGCAGTGCCGATCAGCGGCGGTGTCGTGGTGCAAGGACATTATGGACATGCGATGTAATTTTTTGTTAAAGCTAGTGTAGCTGATTTTTGTTTTCGGGATAAGGTTTTAATTAAGTTTGGGGGGATGTGGAAGTGCTGACAGTCCTTGCAAAATTGTTCGCCCCGCGTGTCGCATGTGTCTCGCACACAAGCCGTATTTCGGGGGTGACAGCCGCCGGACGATAGATGGCGTTGTGTTCACGTTGAGTACCACTGTTGGTATAGTGGTAGCGCCGATGGTGACCCCAGGCGGAAGGCAGGCCTTGGAGGCCGGCGAGAGTTAGCGAGTCTCTTCTGCGCGTGGCGGTTGCCGTGAACGGTTGTCTCCAGCGTGGGGGGCACCTCGGGCCCGCGCGTCGAGGGCCCTCGTGGTAAGTCAAGCGTTGGCGACGCCGCCTTGGGTGTGTTTGTCGTGTTATTGTGTAACGATGTCCTAGCGCATGACATAACGAGTTATGTATCGATTCGGCGGATGTTATCGTCGTTGTAAATTAAATAAATGTATGTTGTTTGGTTTGTACCGACCGCGTCTGCTGTGTCCGTTCACTCCATGGAGCGTGGCGTATCGCTCACTCGCCATATCGAGACCCCACACTGGCTGCCCAACGTGGAGCTCTTGGAGTATCGCACGACAATTTTTGCGGTTCTGTACAAGCTTTTGTTAGAGCCGGGGTGGAGTAGGCCTTGGGGGGACTTCTCATTGCTAGTGTCGAGGGTGTGATCTGTTTAGAAGTGAGGAGATTGGTTTTGTGACGTGTTTGAATTTGTCGGCAGGTTGAGTACTTATTTTTTGCTCGCAACTATTGTTCTTTTTTTTTGCTGTTAGTTTTCAAAAACGTTGTTGAATTAGGACGAGAGTCATGCGGTCCGCATCCTGGGGTGAGCAAGGCCTAGAGCACGTGGTTTGTAGGCCAGGCCCGAAGCAAGTGAGTAGGGAAGCCTCGTGGGTTGTCGATTTTTCTGTAAATAGCGTCTATCTTTTTGGGCTCAGGGAGCCGGGCGTCATTGCTGACTTGTTTTGTGGCTCAACGCCGGGGCGTCGTGACACCGCCAGGGGTGGTGGACGCCGATCGCTCGGCATACGCTGCTGTGTGGGGCGAGCGATAGGGCCACCTCACAGCGTGCTTGTCTCCTCGCGGCGGCCTCCTCTACGCCTAGGATTGGTGGATGCCGGTTATTGCCGAGCGACTCATTAGGCCTAAGGCTATGCGCAGCTGCCTGTCGCACGTGGCACAACTAGGTCGATCGTGGCGTTGAGGTGTTGCGCTCTGTTTCTCTCACTTCTTTTTATCTTGTGATGCACGAGTTAGCGAAAAGTGATTTCTGTTTTATTTTGATAGGCGTTTCGGCCGCCGCCAGTGTATTAGCTAGCAATACTGACCATCGTACCACGTGGCCGAAAAGCCCGAAGCTCCCATCCCTAGGCTCTGCTTCATTGTTTCTTTCAAGTTTTTTTGTATATTTATTCAGCGGGAGGGATGTCGTCCACGGCCGGCTGTCTTCTGCACATCGTCCGCGTTGCTGGCCAGGAATGCGGTCGTGAGGTCAGCGATGGAGATGCCTGGGACCTGCGCAACTGCCTGCAGTCCGGCGCCCTCGTGAGTAATGGTCGCAACTGGAGGACGTGTCGTCACTGGCGACGGCTCGTCGCGCCGACGGCAGTGTTGCTGTTGCGGGGCCGGTACTGAGGTGAACTCGAACCGGACAGTGCAGCAGTGCCGATCAGCGGCGGTGTCGTGGTGCAAGGACATTATGGACATGCGATGTAATTTTTTGTTAAAGCTAGTGTAGCTGATTTTTGTTTTCGGGATAAGGTTTTAATTAAGTTTGGGGGGATGTGGAAGTGCTGACAGTCCTTGCAAAATTGTTCGCCCCGCGTGTCGCATGTGTCTCGCACACAAGCCGTATTTCGGGGGTGACAGCCGCCGGACGATAGATGGCGTTGTGTTCACGTTGAGTACCACTGTTGGTATAGTGGTAGCGCCGATGGTGACCCCAGGCGGAAGGCAGGCCTTGGAGGCCGGCGAGAGTTAGCGAGTCTCTTCTGCGCGTGGCGGTTGCCGTGAACGGTTGTCTCCAGCGTGGGGGGCACCTCGGGCCCGCGCGTCGAGGGCCCTCGTGGTAAGTCAAGCGTTGGCGACGCCGCCTTGGGTGTGTTTGTCGTGTTATTGTGTAACGATGTCCTAGCGCATGACATAACGAGTTATGTATCGATTCGGCGGATGTTATCGTCGTTGTAAATTAAATAAATGTATGTTGTTTGGTTTGTACCGACCGCGTCTGCTGTGTCCGTTCACTCCATGGAGCGTGGCGTATCGCTCACTCGCCATATCGAGACCCCACACTGGCTGCCCAACGTGGAGCTCTTGGAGTATCGCACGACAATTTTTGCGGTTCTGTACAAGCTTTTGTTAGAGCCGGGGTGGAGTAGGCCTTGGGGGGACTTCTCATTGCTAGTGTCGAGGGTGTGATCTGTTTAGAAGTGAGGAGATTGGTTTTGTGACGTGTTTGAATTTGTCGGCAGGTTGAGTACTTATTTTTTGCTCGCAACTATTGTTCTTTTTTTTGCTGTTAGTTTTCAAAAACGTTGTTGAATTAGGACGAGAGTCATGCGGTCCGCATCCTGGGGTGAGCAAGGCCTAGAGCACGTGGTTTGTAGGCCAGGCCCGAAGCAAGTGAGTAGGGAAGCCTCGTGGGTTGTCGATTTTTCTGTAAATAGCGTCTATCTTTTTGGGCTCAGGGAGCCGGGCGTCATTGCTGACTTGTTTTGTGGCTCAACGCCGGGGCGTCGTGACACCGCCAGGGGTGGTGGACGCCGATCGCTCGGAATACGCTGCTGTGTGGGGCGAGCGATAGGGCCACCTCACAGCGTGCTTGTCTCCTCGCGGCGGCCTCCTCTACGCCTAGGATTGGTGGATGCCGGTTATTGCCGAGCGACTCATTAGGCCTAAGGCTATGCGCAGCTGCCTGTCGCACGTGGCACAACTAGGTCGATCGTGGCGTTGAGGTGTTGCGCTCTGTTTCTCTCACTTCTTTTTATCTTGTGATGCACGAGTTAGCGAAAAGGGATTTCTGTTTTATTTTGATGGGCGTCTGGGCCGCCGCCAGTGTATTAGCTAGCAATACTGACCATCGTACCACGTGGCCGAAAACCCCGAAGCTCCCATCCCTAGGCTCTGCTTCATTGTTTCTTTCAAGTTTTTTTATTGATGTATTCAGCGGGAGGGATGTCGTCCACGGCCGGCTGTCTTCTGCACATCGTCCGCGTCGCTGGCCGGGAATACGGTCATAAGGTCGGGGACGGAGATGCCTTGGACCTGCGCAACTGCCTGCAGTCCGGCATCCTCGTGAGTGCTGGTCGCAACTGGAGGACGTGTCGGCACTGGCCACGGCTCGTCGCGCCGACGGCAGCGTTGCTGTTGCGGGGCTGGTACTGAAATGAAGTCGAACCGGACAGTGCAGCAGTGTCGATCAGTGGTGGTGTCGTGGTGCAAGGAGATTTTGGACATGCGATGTAATTTTTTTGTTAAAGGTTGTGTAGCTGATCTTTGTTTTCGGGATATGGTTTTAATTAAGGTTGGGGGGATGTGGAAGTGCTGACAGTCCCTGTAAAGTTGTTCGCCCCGCGTGTCGCATGTGTCTCGCACACAAGCCGTATTTCGGGGGTGACAGCCGCCGGACAATAGATGGCATTGTGTTCACGTTGAGTACCACTGTTGGTAGAGTGGTGGCTTCGACGGTGACCCCTGGCGGAAGACAGGCCTTGAAGGCAGGCGAGAGTTGAACGACTCTCTTCTGCGTGTGGCGGTTGCCATGAACAGTTGTCTCCAGCGTGGGGGCACCTCGGGCCCGTGCGTCGGGGGCCCTCGATGTAAGTCAAGCATTGGTGACGCCGCCTTGGGTGTGTTTGTCGTGTTGTGTGTTTGTCATGTTATTGTGTAACGATGTCCTAGCGCATGACAGAACGAGTTATGTATCAATTCGGCGGACGGTATCGTCGTTGTAAATTAGTTAAATAAATGTATGTTTGGTTTGTACTGACCGCGTCAGCTGTGTCCGTTCACGCCAAGAGCATGGCGAGGCGCTCGCCTCGTAGAGACGCCACAAAGTTCGTCCATCGTCATGCCGGAACGTGGATGGGCCTTGTTGGTGGACAACTTTCTGTGGGTGGCTAAACGCGAGGTCGTCCTTAGCGGATATTCTGGGTTTCTCAACTTGCACAAAATAACTCACTGACATTGTTGTCTTCTTCGTGGTCCTGCGATGGTCTGTGTACTCTTTGCTGTACCCTTGTTTGCTCTTCACGTGTTGGCGTAGACGACAGAGTTCGGAAGCAGAATCAAAGAAGAAAGTTGGTGATGGGTGGCCCACAACGTCAAGACGTGTTCTCGGTAGCCGCCCATGTAGGAGAACGAATGGTGCAACACAGGTAGTGCCATGTGGCGTGCAGCGATATATAGCCAAATAAACTGTTACGCTTGACGAAGCGAACACTGCTCTAACGTTGCAACCTGCACAAAATCCTTGAAGACACGGTTGAAATGCTCACAAGTCCGTTCGCTTGAGTATAGTAAATGGAAAAGTGCACGAGGCGGATGGCGCGATCATTGAGGAACTTTGTGAACTCCGCAGAGGCGAACTGGGGCCCATTGTCGCATTATATTACGTCCGGGTAACCCTCACGGGAGAACACCGGAAGCAAAAAGTTTGACGGAGCGGGATGACACTTCACTGCAGAATTGAACTTCTGGCCATTTATAAATGTAGTCGATGAGGGTAATGGCATATCTGCAGTCGTGCGGTGCCCTCTGCATAGGGCCGACGATGTCAATAGCCAGCTTTTTGCATGGACGTTCTGGCAAGGGTACTGGCTGCAAAGGAGTAGCAGCAGGTTCACACTTTTGTCAGTCATCTGGCATATTCTGTAGTTCTCGATGAAAAGTTTCACCTGTCTATCCATGCCTGGACACCAGAACCTTTTTCTTTGTCGAGCTTTTGTCCGAACTATACCCGGGTGAGCTTCGTGGGCAGCACCGATTACTTGCGCCGTGAGAGACAAAGGAACGACGATTCGTTCTCCGCGCAGGAGCAAGTTGTCAACGACCAACAATTCTTCATGCACCAAGAAGAAAGGCTGAAGTTCACTTGAGAGCGTCTTATGTGCAGGCCAAGACTTGGCGACATAAGTCGCGACTTGCTCCAGCTTGCAGTCTTCATGCTGGGCCTGTTTAAACTGCTCTTTCGTGAGGCAAGGTGACTCAACAAAACACACAACCTCCTCGAATGAAGCATCTTCTGACGGACAAGGAACTGGAAGGCGGGAAAGGGCATCTGCCACCTGATTTTCGGACCCTTTCCTATACTCTTTAGTATAGTTGTACTGAAGCAGCCATTCGGACCACCGTGCGATGCGATGGGGGCGGCAGCCAGTGCCTTGCGAAGAGAGGAGAGAGACCAAGGCTTGGTGGTCTCTGCGCAAGTTGAAATGCCGTCTTAACAAGTACGTATGCCAGTGCTCGCATGCCCGAACGCACGCAAGCGCTTCACGCTCTTCCACTCCGTATTTCCTCTCCGCAGGTGAAAGCGTTTTGGAAGCAAAGAAAACAGTTCGCAACCTATGGCCATCTACTTGTTGGAGAACAGCACCCAGTCCGCAGTCAGATGCATCAGTGGACACTACGACCGGAAGGGACGCATCGAACATCTGCCGAACTTGGCTAGGTGAGAGCAGAAACTTTATTTTGGCGAAATTGGCGTCTACCGCATCCGTCCAAATGAATAGTTGGTTCTTTTGGAGAAGAGCTCGCTTAGGTTCTACCACGTCATCAAAACTGGGAACAAACTTGGCGTAATACTCGACCAGACCAAGAAAGGAACGGAGACTAGTAGCATCAGTTGGCGCAGGGTATTTTTAATGGAAGTAGTTTTTTTCCGGCAGTGGAGAAATGCCTTGTGCTGTGATCTTGTGTCCCAAAAAGGAAAGTTCCTGAACGCCAAATACGCACTTGTTTAACTTGAGCTCGGATTCCTTAATGCGCCATAGTACAGCGATCAGATTGGTTAAATGTTCCTTTTCACTTTTCCCAAACACAATGATGTCATCTATATAGAAGAGAACACCAGAGCATCCTTGAAGTATTTTGGACATCATTTGTTGAAATGCAGCGGGCGCGGACGCCAACCCGAAGCACACTCGTTTAAAGCGAAAGAGACCATCGTAAGTAATGAAAGCGGTCAGACCACGGCTTTCAGGATCGAGCAAAACTTGGTGGTAGGCTGATGCGAGGTCAAGCTTCGAGAAATGAGTTGGCCCGACGAGATTGTGGAGGAGTTCTTCTGTGTGTGGAATAGGAAAGCTATCTGTAACTACGGCCTTATTAGGCTCCCGTAAGTCGACACAAACACGAATGCCTCCATTCTTCTTTTGAACAACAATCGGGGAGACCCATTCTGACGCATTGATGCACTCTATCACATCCAACTCCTCGAGCTGACGAAGTTCATCCTTTACCGAAGCTCGTAGTGAAAGGGGAAGGTGGCGCAGTTTTGCTACAGTATATGGAACTCAGAGCCGAACTTTGACACGATGCACAAAACCCTTCGCTAGGCTGAGGCTGGAGTCTAAAAGGCACGCTAACTCATTGCGCAACTCTGCTGTAAGGCATGCAGTTGAAACTGTTGTATGACCTGGGGCTTGTGGGTTGGTAGCAATGGTTGACGCGGTAGTCTCAAGGCAGCGGAGGAACGAGCCGTCAATCAGGATCTCAAGGGCCTTAATTGCGTTAATACCTAGCAGCGATGTGCCTTGTGAAACAACGTAGAACAGAATGAATGCTTCGAGTTTCTTGTATACGACCGTCGATAAAAAGCATTCTCGCACAGGGATAGGCTGTTTCGAGTAATCTAGCAGCAGCATATGGCCAGAAAAATGCCTATCGAAAAGATCACCCGCCAGAATGGAAACCGAGGAGCCAGAGTCGATAAGATATGGTAGCAGCGCATGCCCAACTGTTACCTCGACATGAATACCGGCGCGGCTGGATGCGGTCACCGACAGAATGCTCATAGCTTCGTCGGGCAAATTCTGGTCGCTAAGCTCGCGAACACGAACGCCCTGTTGCTCCTTTCTGCATACTGAAATAAAGTGCCCAATGAGCCCACAATTATAGCAACGCTGGCCTTTCGCTGGGTAGCGGGATGACGCGGCATGGTGCTGGCGGGAACCGCAACGGTAGCAGTAAGAGGATGAAGTGGGTGGGCGCGCACAGGAAGCAGGTTGGTGGGTGTCGGGATGCAGGTGCGTTTCGGTACAAGGTGCAGGCAGAGGCGTGTCGCTACGCGAAGGACGGTGGCAGTGTTCAACTGCGGCCGTGCAGCGTTGAGCGAGAGCTTCTTGATTTACGCTGCATGGTGCTTGAAGCAATTTCTCGAAGGTCCTCACTAGCCTGTTCGATTTATGACGCTAAATGCATTGCTCCGAAGAACGAAATGTTGGAACCCTCAAGAAGAAGGCATTTGCGAATGTGCTGAGACGAGACCCCTTCCACCAATTGGTCACGAAGCGAGTCTTCAGGGGAAGCGAAGGAACATGCAGAGGCGAGCGCACGTAGTGCGGCAACGTACTCCTGGACAGACTCGTACAACGTACTCCTGGATGCGACGGCGAAAGCGGTGCCTTTCTACGACGACATTGCTTCAAGTTGTGAAATGTTGCGTTAAAGTCGCTACAGCTTCGTCGTAAACAGAAGGCTGAACGATGGCGGCCTTGCTAGCTTCAGTAAGTTTGTCGGCGGCGGTTGACTCACCGACCTGAGAAGCATTCGTTGGAAGCGGTATGCTGGAGAAGACACGTTGACCCTCAACGCCGAGGCTGTGAAACAGCAGGGCCTTGCAACGTTCGGGCGGAAAGTCGGACGCTCCGGATACCAGTAGGTAGCTTTCGAAGATTTGGTGCCATTTCGTCCACGGAATGGTAGGACGGCCTGGTTCAGGCAGGAACGGGGGCGGCGGAGCAAGACCGATGCAGCCCATGGCATCGTAAAGGTGCAGGCGTGGCTACGCCCCCCAAAAAAGACGCACCCTCGTCGCCATTATTGTATCGCGGCGGAATCCGCGGAAGAACGACGAAGCGGCAACTGTCGTCGACGATCACAAACCAGAACTCAAGTTCTATTCAGATGTATGCATAAATATACAGAAGTCACTTGGTCGCAAGTAAAAACAACATAAACTAAATGGAAACCGAAACTGAAAACACTACAGGAAGCGGATATACGTGTGACGCATGCACTGTCCGAATTGGTAGAGTCTCCGATTTTTGAAGCAGCTTCCGTCGAGGATCTCCCGCCAGTACGCAGCGTGGCTTCAAGAATCACCGACTTGATAGCGTCCGAGAGCCCCATAGCGACAACACAGCGCAAGTCACGGACTAGCCGCATCTCGGCGCAGAAGCCACGCCGCAGATCAACACAAGGTCTTCACCCCACATTAGGGCAAATATCTGATCGCATCGAAAAACATTCCTCAATACGTCGAAAAATGCGCAGACGGCCGCGTATGATGCTACATGTTTCATTGCCGGATATACAATTTCCTGTCCTGTTTTCCAAAATGCGGCAGGACAAAAGTAAACATTCTGTGGTCAACCTGCGACCATGTCGATTCCGTATGGGCCGCCCGGTAGAGCCATCTCCATGAAAACCACGCCACCGAAGGAAACTTCAACTACCACGAGAATGCCTGCTCGGTCCACCAAAGGAAAATCGAAGTCAAACTGCTTTTTCTGAAAAACCACAGCGTGGTCGAAGTTGTAGACTGCTACGCGACAGTCAACGTCGCCCCGCAGAGTCATCATCAACAAAAGGACCAACCACAACCCAGTCCCCATCAGGACACGGTGAACGACTCAGGCGACATAGCCAGTGTTGGCCGACGGAGCCAATTTCGACAAACTTGAGCGTGGTCGGGGCCGTCCACGACGGTGCAATCTACGCCGCCCACCTGAAGCACTGTCAACTGCTGCAGGTAGCTGTACCTACCGAGACATTGTCGTGGGGCCCATCGACAACGCTTGCAGTCATGGCCGAGTGCGATTACGAAGACCGAAACTGGCGCTCTGGCACGGACGCACATGCTAGGTGAGCGAGGTGGAGGAGAAAGCTGACACAGAATAGAACAGCTTGCCCGAAGAACGGGTGTTGTGTCTGTCTCGCTCATATATATATATATATATATATATATATATATATATATATATATATATATATATATATATATATATATATATATATATATATATATATATATATATATATTTATATATATATATATATATATATATATATATATAAGGGATTATAGGAAGTATCACGCAGGCTCTGATGTAGAAAAAGGAGTAATTCACACACAACGAACGTTTCAGCACAGTTTAGTCCGACGTTTCGACCGTGGGACCGGTCTTCGTCTGGGAATACAGGGCATAAAATTCGCGCGCTTATATATGTCTATATTCGGGCATATCTATATGTCTATATTCGCCACAATATATATATATATATATATATATATATTGTGGCGAAGCCTTCGTACAGTGGGTCGTCCTCTCCAGCGCCTTCTAGTGGGTCGCCCTTTTTAGGAAAAAGAAGAGCAGCTCGGGCAGAGAGTCAGTACCCGCATTGACTGTCGCTGTCAAGCATCATCGACAAGTGTCCGCCAATAAACGTCTCAACAATTTGGTGGAGAGTGCTGTGCCCTTCAAACACCTTCGGTTCGCATTAGATGCCCTTGGAGCTTAGATCTTGTACCGTGCCTTCTACCATGCACCAAGACGCCGCTCAGCAAACGCTTCCTCCAGCGCCGACGCCATGTTCCGGCGTCCCCCGCATCCGCGACCCTCCTGTCTTCACCGGCGCGGATGGCACCGACGTCGAGGACTGGCTCGCTATGTACGGACACGTCAGCGTCCCCAATCATTGGGACGAGGCAGGTAAACTCGGCAACCTGGTTTTCTACCTCGCGGGTGTGGCCGGCATGTGGTACAACAACCACGCATCCGATTTCCTCACTTGTTCCACTTTTAAAACCGCCGTCGTCGACGTGTTCGGCCGTCCTGCCGTTCGTAAGCTTCAAGCCGAACAGCGTTTACGTGAACGAGCGCAGCAGACCGGCGAGTCCTTCACAAGTTACATAGAGGACATCCTTGACTTGTGCAAGAAAGTGGACGCGAGCATGTCAGAGGCTGACAGAATTACCCATGGTCTAAAAGGCATCGCCGACGATGCCTTCACCATGCTCCTGGTCAAGAACCCTCGCACTGTGGCAGAGATCATTACACTATGCCAAAGTTACGAGGAGCTGCGGCGGCAGCGCTTGATGACCCGTCGACCACCCTCACGTGACGCTGATATATCAGCCTTGTCAACACTTCCTGACCACACCACCTTGCTCCCTGAAATCAAGACATTCGTGCGTGAGGAAGTTGCCCGCCAGGTCTCTTTACTGGTTTTTGCTTCCCCGCAACGTGCTCAATAGCCGTCAAGCACACTTATGCCTCCCCTCCGCCGAGCCATTCAGCAGGAAATCGCGGAGGTCGTTCCTGAATACCACCAGCCACCTCCAGGTTCTACACCACTCAGTTACGCCCAAGTTGTCGCCAGGCCACCCCACCGATTCCTGTGACTGGCCCCCTTGGTTACACCGAAACCATCTCCAGGCCCCAGGACTTCGTAGAAACCTTGCCGCCTACATATGCTGACGTCATCCACGTGCCCCGTGGGCCGCCTACTATGCAGTTATATCAACAGCCGGCTCGTCCATCGCGTTCTGCGACATGGATGGGACCCGCGAACCGATGGCGCACTGCTGACAATCGCCCCATCTGCTTTGCTTGTAGTTGCGTCGGTCATGTAGCACGCTATTGCAATCGTGTGCAGCAACCGCAGATCGCCTCCAATTTTCCGAGCCAATCGAGCCGCTTTTATGACCGACCGGCGCCTACCTCACCGTCGTCCCGCCCCGCTTCATCTAACCGCCGTTCACATTCTCCGCGACGTCGCTCACTGTCACTGATGCGGCCACGTCCACTAGAGGGTGACCAGGAAAACTAGTCGTCGCAGTCCACGAGGCAAGGGCTGCGACGCTGTCGAACTGTGGAAGCCCTTAGGAAAGACCATCGAACGTGATAGACGTGCTTGTGGATGGTGTTCGTGCATCTGCCCTTGTAGATACTGGAGCCGCCGTATCCGTTATTGACACAAAACTTAGCCGATTACTGCGCAAAGTGAACACGCCACTTTCCGGGCTCTCCCTCCGTACAGCCATCGCCCAAAGCATTCACCCTACAGCGATGTGTACAGCCCGCCCTATGATTCAGGACGTGATGTATGCCATTTAATTCGTCATAATTCCTTCATGCTCTCACGACGTCATCCTAGGATGAGATTTTCTCTCCCGCCACGACGCCGTCATTCATTGCTCACCAGCAGAAATAGAGCTGACACAATTCTCTTCTTTGACGCCGGCCGACAGTCTATCTGCTGCAAGCAAGTTACTCGTCAGGGACGACACGCAAGTGCCTGCAAACTCGTCCGCGGCGGTGTCGGTCTACTGCGCAAGTCTTTCCGACATGCGCTGCACTCCTCTCGACATCTCATCGTGTTTTCGCCAGAAAAGGCTTGCTGGTTCTTTTCGCGACCGTGCAAGTCACTTACGGCAGCACCACTATTTTTGTTCTGAATTCATCCCCGTACAGTGTTACGTTGGTGCGAGGGGAGTGTCTCGGCAGCGTGGAACCCATCGAAGACGCAAAAGTCATGGATCAACCTGATGACACGCACTGCAAAAGTTGCAATACGCTTAGTGCTGTTTCTACATCTGTTTCATCATCCGCTAATGTATTCGGTCCTTCCATTGCCGACAACCTTACGCCGGTCCAGCGCTCCCAGCTTCTGGCCCTGTTGGAAGAATTCCGCTCTTCTTTCGATGTCGCCCAACCTTCTCTTGGCCGCACATCCGCTGTTACGCATCGCATCGACACAGGCGCACAACCACCACTACGACAACGTCCATATCGCGTATCTCCCAGAGAACGCCGTGTAATCAGCGAGCAAGTGGACGACATGCTTCGCCGCGATGTTATGCGACCCTCCAACAGCTCCTGGGCGTCTCCTGTCGTTCTCGTCGCGAAGAAGAACGGTTCTGTGCGGTTCTGTGTGGACTACCGGCGCCTCAACAAGATCACTCGTAAAGACGTGTACCCGCTACCGCGTGTAGAAGACGCAATTGACAGCCTGCAAGGAGCCGAATTCTTTTCATCTCTCGATTTGCGCTCAGGGTACTGGCAAGTACCTATCGCTGAGGACGCTCGACCGAAGACCGCTTTTGTCACTCCCGACGGCTCGTACGAATTCAACGTCATGCGAATTCAACGTTTGGGCTGTGCAATGCGCCCGCTGCCTTTGAGCGCATGATGAATACCGTTCTGCGTGACCTGAAATGCCACACGTGCCTGTGCTACCTCGATGACGTCGCCATTTTGGTTCCGGACTTCTCCACGCATCTTCAACGCCTGCGGCATGTTTTAACGCGTCTGAGTGACGCCAGTCTGCAACTGAACCTAAAGAAGTGCCGATTTGCAGCTTGGCAGTTGACAATACTCGGCTACGTCGTCTCCAAGGACGGAATTCTCCCCGATCCAGCCAAGCTTCGGGCCGTGACCGAGTTCCCCAAGCCGACATCCGTCAAGGAACTGCGCAGTTTCGTAGGACTGTATTCCTATTTTCGGCGCTTCATCCGAAACTTCGCGTCTATCATATCGCCGCTGACGAAGCTCCCCGGAAGTAACGGGCTTCTTTATTCGTGGTCATCACAGTGTGACGACGCATTCACAACACTCCATCGTTTGTTGACGTCGCCTCCCATACTTCGCCACTACGACCCTACGGCCCCTACAGAGGTACACACGGACGCCAGTGGTGTCGGTCTAGGCGCTGTCCTTGCGCAGCGCAAACTAGGGTTCCCGGAATATGTCGTGGCGTATGCAAGCCGTACGCTTACAAAAGCTGAGACTAATTACGCCGTCACTGAGAAAGAATGTCTGGCAATCGTCTGGGCCATTACCAAGTTCCGACCTTATTTGTATGGTCGCCCATTTGATGTAGTCACCGACCATCACGCACTATGCTGGTTGTCGTTATTGAAAGATCCCTCAGGCCGTCTCGCCCGGTGGGCACTTCGCCTGTAAGACTACGACATCCGCGTGCTGTACCGCAACGGAAGGCAACATGCTGACGCCGACGCCCTGTCACGCTCTCCCTTGCCTGACGACAATGCCAACGACTCAGCGTCCCAACTTTCCGTTTCTTCCATTAGCATTCATGCCGTCGCTACTGAACAGCGCAAGGATCAATGGATTGTCTCACTGATAGACTTGCTGAATGATCCATCCACTCCATCCACTCGTGCGTTGCGTCGTCAAGCCCACCATTTCGCTGTTCGCGACGACCTCTTCCACCGACGCAATTACAACGGTGACGGCCGCCAGTGGCTGCTAGTCATACCCTGCAGTCTGCGCTCTGACATACGCGAATTCTTTCATTCTGATCCGCAATGTGCGCACTCCGGGGTATCGAAGACTTACCACCGCATTTGCCAACGGTACTTTTGGCGCGGCATGTACCGCTACGTGCAGAAATTCGTTCGCTCCTGCATAGAATGTCAGTGCCGCAAAACTTCAACGCACCTGTCTCCGGTAGGTCTGCAACCTCTACCTTGCCCTTCCAGGCCGTTTGGGCGTGTTGACATCGATTTGTATGGGCCACTTCCACTAACGTCGTCTGGTAACCGCTGGGCCATTGTCACTGAGGACCACCTCACGCGATACGCCGAAAGTGCCGCTCTCCCCACGGCTACAGCGAGCGATGTGGCCTCCTTCCTGCTCCAACGATTCATGCTGCGACACGGTCCACCTCAGGAACTGCTCAGTGATCGAGGCCGCGTCTTCCTGTCTGAAGTCGTCTAAGCCATTCTCAAAGAGTGCAACGTTGTTCACCGCGAAACTGCTGCTTACCACCCGCAGACGAATGGCCTCACTGAACGCTTCAACCGTACGCTCGGCGACATGCTCTCCAAGTACGTCGCCACCGATCACACAAATTGGGATGCCATTCTACCCTTCGTCACCTGCGCATATAACACCGCCCCTCAGAGCACTACCGGCTTTTCACCTTTCTTTTTATTATATGGAAGGCACCTGTCGCACACCATCGACACTATACTTCCGTGCAAGCCAGATCCATCCGAGTGGGCGCCTATTTCTGCTACAGCCAAGCTTGCTGAAGAGTGTCGAGAGCTTGCAAGGACCTTTACAGCGCATGATCAAGAGCGGCGAAAAGGCATTCGCGCTGACACCAGCACTACTGCACCCACGTTCCTCCCTGGAGCGCTCGTCTGGCTCTCGATCCCTACCACTTCAACTGGCCTATCTTCAAAACTGTTGTCCAAATACGAAGGCCCCTACCGTGTCGTCGAACGCACTTCCCCTGTAAATTACTTGATCGAACCCATCGAACCATCTTCGGACATGCGCCGTCGAGGGCGCGACATTGTCAACGTGGAGCGCCTCAAAGCCTACCGCGACCCGCTCATGGTAACCAGCTGTTAGGCCACCAGGCGGCTCCCTCTTCGTACCCGGGGTAGTTGTGGCGAAGCCTTCGTACAGTGGGTCGTCCTCTCCAGCGCCTTCTAGTGGGTCGCCCTTTTTAGGAAAGAGAAGAGCAGCTCGTGCAGAGTCAGTACCCGCATTGACTGTCGCTGTCAAGCATCATCGATAAGTGTCCGCCAATAAACGTCTCAACATTATATATATATATATATATATATATATATATATATATATATATATATATATATATATATATATATATATATATATATATTGTAAGGCAACGTTTGGCTGCAACTGCAAGACACTTCTTTTACTTGTCGAGCCTCTGCCCCACAACACAGGTCAGGCTGATGATGATGAGTATGTACATATAATAAAATGACGCACATGAATAATGTTCACACTTATTTCCCCCCCCCCACGCTTGAGCAGCCAGCCCGGACGCGTCTTAGACGGAAACGGAACGTCGAACGAATGGCTTCAGACGCGATACGTGGACAATCTCCAAACCACTACAGCGACGATCTGAAGAAAGGTCGCTGGGAGTGACACGGTAGTTCACTGGTGACGTTTGTTCATTGATTATATAAGGTCCAATGAAGCGTGACTGAAATTTATCGCACAATCCTGGAGTACGAATGGGCGTCCGAAGCAACAATTCATCCCCAGGACTGAAGGAGACGTCGCGATGAGAGCTGTCGTAGCGCTGCTTGCGATCTTGCTGATTGGCTTCTGTATTAAGGCGAGCCCGTTGCCGACATTCCTCGAGCCTTGTGATGAACTGCTCTGATACGGTTGCCGAGGCGTCAGTTGGAACATTTAGGAAAGAGACGTCGATGGTGAATGTCGGTGAACTGCCGTACACGAGGTAGAAAGGCGAGTAGCCAGGTGTTCTTTGAACAGCGGTGTTATGGGCAAACGTCACAAAAAGCAAAATGGTATCCCAGTTGTCGTGGTTTGGTGCGATGTACATCGATAGCATGTCTGTTAGTGTCCGATGAAATCTCTCTGTCAGCCCATTAGTTTGGGGGTGGTAGGCTGACGTCGTCTTATGTACTGTACCACAGGTTGTGAGCAGGGTTTCGATTATGGCGGACAAGAACGTTTTCCCGCGATCACTCAGGAGGACGCGAGGTGCACCGTGGCGCAATACAATGGCGTTGAGAAAGAAGTCTGCGACGTCTGAAGCAGAACTTGTGCGTAGTGCAGCAGTCTCTGCGTACCGTGTAAGGTGATCGACAGCAGTCACAATCCAACGATTACCTGCTGGTGTGATGGGGAGAGTTCCTAGTAGGTCTATGTCAACGATAGTGAAAAGAGTCTCGGGACACGGGATGGGTTGCAGAAGGCCGGCAGGAGACGAAGTTGGCCGCTTCCACCGTTGACACAGATGGCCAGATGCAACGTATTTGGCCACAAAGGTAGAGATGCCAGGCCAGAAGAAACGTTTCCTGATGCGGCTTTGTGTTTTGTGAAATTGCAAGTGGCCTGCACATGGGTCGTCGTGAAAGGCTTCGAGGACTTGGTGACGTAGAGAACGCGGAAGTACTGGAATCCAGCGGTGTCCATCAGTAGTGTAAACATAACGATGGAGCACATTGTTACCGAGCTTAAATTGCCGTAGTTGTCGGCGCAATCTAGCATTAGGAGTAGATGATATACCATTTAGGCATTGAATAATGCTATTGCAATATGGATCATCACGCTGGCGTGTGGCGAACTTGGTGTAGCGATTTGAAGCCGGCGTGTCCATAACCGCAAGTTGTGATAATGTGAGGGGTGACGCAGAGTTTTGCCCACCAGACGAGCAATCACCTGAGGTACTCGATAATGACAGTGGAAAAGGGCATCGAGAGAGAGAGCATCTGCATCTTGGTGTTTTTCGCCACACTTATAGATGACGTCAAAATCGTACTCTTGTAGGCGGAGCACCCAACGACCGAGGCGACCAGACAAGTTTTTCAGTGACGATAGCCAGCACAAGGCGTGATGGTCTGTAATCACTGTGAAGTGGTGTCCGTAAGGATACAGTCGAAATTTTTGTACGGCCCAAACGACAGCAAGGCACTCCTGCCTAGTTATGGAGTAGTCCTGTTCAGCAGCCGTAAGAGCATGACTAGCATATGCAATAACTCTTTCCCGTGAAGTGGCATCCCGCTGTAGAAGAACTGCACCAATGCCATGGCCACTCGTGTCGGTGTGGAGACATCTAGGTGCGTTCTCGTCAAAATGGCACAGAACAGGGTCGGATGTTAAACCATGCTTTAGGGCTTGAAAAGCACGCTCGCAGTCATCGTTCCAAGCGAAAGTTGATCCAGATGTCAGCAACTTATGCAGTGGCGACGCGATGGTAGCAAAATGGCTGATGAAGCGGCGAAAGTAGGACGCCAGGCCCAGGAACCTTCGTGGGTGTTTCTGATTTTCTGGCCGAGGGAAGCGTATCACGGCAGCAAGCTTGTCAGGATCCGGGCGAACGCCATCTTTGCTGACAAGGTGGCCCCAAAACCTTGATGTTCTCGTTGGCGAAATGGCATTTCTTTGTGTTTAGCTGAAGTCCAGCACTAGAAATACACGTCAAAACTTCGTCTAAACGATCAAGGTGCTGACGAAAAGAAGTAAAGAAAATGACGATGTCAGGGTCAGAATATGCTCATTGCCTGGAGGAATAAAACAGTCATCAGCGGTGACGAAGTGCTGGCTATGAGCATCTTTATTGGACGAAAGCGCAGTATCTGACATACGAATGATCCTCTGACGGCAAGATATCACGGCTGAAGCGGAGTAGAGAAAGTCCCACCCTAAAATGAGCGCATTAGTACACGATGACAGAACGAGGAACTGTATATGGTGAAGGATGCCCTCAATAAAAACTCTTGCTGTGCAAACACCAGAAGGCTGAACAAAAACCACATTAGCACAGCGAAGGGGCGGGCCATCATACGGTGTCTTCACTTTGCGCAAACGGGAACACAAGTCCACACTAATAACTGAGAGCAATGCACCTGTGTCCACCAAGGCTTCAGTCCATATACCCTCAACACACACTGAAAGTACATTTCAAGGGCGTTCCGGAGCATATATATATATATATATATATATATATATATATATATATATATATATATATATATATATATGTGACGCAGGAGGCGTGATGGCTGTACGATGAACCATTTATTTGTCTTCGTCTTCCTCCTTCTCTACCATTCCACCACAACGTTCTCGTGTGGTTCGTCACACGCTTCCCCCCTCCCCCGAGAGAGACGTAGGTGCAGGGGCGGATGATATCGTTTAAGTCTCCCGACATGAACGATGTCAGTCTGGCGACCGAGTGGAGCCACGCTGCGGTCGATCTCGTAGTTAACTGCCGAAATCTTGCGTATGATCGTATAGGGTCCTTCCATGATTGCGCTGAGTTTGCCGCTGTTCGGGTGCCAGATATATGATCTTGTTTTTCTCGTGATATGCTACTGAATTGCGGACTGCGTTTGTACGAGCTTCCTGCAGATTTTCGGTAACGCCTGGAAGAAGATAGGGATACGATGGTGTGCCATACATAAGAAAGCAGGGTGGGTAGCCTGTGACTTCGTGAGGCGTTCTATTGTACTCGTCGACAACGTCCGAGAGGAGACGCGGCCACGGTTTTCGGGGTTCATCGTTGATCTTGCATCGGAGGCGAGTAACGATCGTCTGATTAGTGCGCTCGTTTAGGCCATTACACTGCGGGCGTTGTGAGCTTGTTAAAAACTGATGAATATTGTTGTGCTTGAGGAAATGCTTGAATTTGCCGGCAGTGAATCCTGTGCCGCGGTCGGAAAGGAACTTCCGCGGCTTTCCAGCAGCGAAGATACTCTTCAGGCAAGAGATGTACGCGTCGCAAGTCTCATTCTTGTGTGCGAAAGCCCAGACATAACGGGTGGCATGATCAACGGCTAAGTGAATGAATCTTTTGGATGAGCCGTAGTTGCCAAAACCTCCGATAGTGTCCATGGCCAGAAGATCAAACGGTTGTTCCGCTGGTGGCAAAGACTCCAAGGAACCAAATCGTTTGTTCTTCGGTTTCTTGCAGCGCTGGCAGGTATCGCAGTGGCGTATGTACTCACTCACGTCGGTGATGATGTCGGGCCAATAGTACTGTGGAGAGAGAAGCCGCAGCGTCTTCTTTACCCCGACATGACCGAAAGCGTCATGAGCTTTTTGGAGAAGAGAAGACCGGAGGAGAAAAGGCACATAGACTTTTCGTATTCCCCTGCGTGTCACTATACTCAGTCCGTTCTCAATGGTATGCTTTCCGGGTGGTTTGTTGTTGTCATGCTCTCGCAGTTGCTCAGCAGATAGGAGTTGAACTACCGGGCTTCGAGATAGTGCATCAGCTTCAATGTTGTCAATGCCCTTTTGGTGTTTGATGTTCACGTCGTACATGGAGAGTTTCAAGGACCACCGGAAAAGTCGGCCTCGGGGATTCTTGATGCTTTTAAGCCATTCCAACGCTGCGTGATCTGTGATCACAGTGAAAGGTTTCCCGTGTAGATAGCAGTGCCATTTATCGATGGCGTCAGTAATCGCCAAACATTCGAGTTCTGTGATGGCGTAATTAATTTCGTGTTTTAGTAACTTCCGTGAATGGTATGCGATTGGGTGCTCTCTACCTTCATCATCAGCCTGCTTCAAGACGGCGCCGATACCTCTGTTGGGTGCATCGCAGTATAGCACACAAGGCTTAGTGGCATCGTAGATGTTAAGGGTTCGCTCTTCCGTCACGCATTTCTTGAGCTGAGTGAAAGCCAGTTCACACTCCGCATCCCAGTTCCAGGTGGCGTCTTTGCTGAGCAGGCGCGTCAGTGGGTGAGCGATTTGACTGAAGTGGTCGATGTATCGCCGGTAAACATTGACAGTGCCGAGAAAACGCTGCAACTCTTTAGGGCGTGATGGTGTCGGAAACCGTAGGATTGCGTCCACGTTGCTTTGCTTTGAAGTGACGGTGCCATGCGAAACCTTGTGTCCCAGGTACTCAATGGAGGTTCGAGCGAATTGACATTTCTTTAATTTAAGCTTGACGCCTTCGCTTTTGAAAGCTTTCAAAACGCCCTCCAGATGCCTCAGATGGTCTGGAAACGTGTCTGAGTAGACAACGATGTCATCGAAGTAATTCGTGACGTTCTGCAAACGGTGTTTTGCCACTACGAATTTGACAGCCCGTTCGAAGGTGGCCGGAGCATTCCGAAGGCCAAAAGGCATGACGAGCCACTCGTAGTGACCGGTACGTGTGACAAACGCCGTTTTCGGAATGTCATCAGGGTGAATCTTAACGTGCCAGTAACCTGACGTTATGTCTAATGTCGAGAAGTACGTAGATTTCCCCAGAGAATCGAGAACGTCATCGATGCGAGGGATGGGCTGATAATCAGGCACCGTCAATTCGTTCAGCTTGCGGTAGTCGATGCAGAAGAGCGTGCGTCCTTCCCCTTTTTTCTCTGCCAGAAGTGCTGGCGCAGCGTATGGGGAAGTAGATAGTCGTATGACACCTTGCTTGAGAAGCTCGTTGATCTGTCTGTCCATTTCAACGCTGTCAGTTTCTGAGCATCGATAGGGAGCTCTACGAATGGGAACATTGTTGATGAGATGAATGCGATGCATTTCACCGTTGATGCACCCAATGTCTGTCTGTGACTTGGAAAAAATGTCATCGTACTTGTGGATAAGCTGCTTCAATGCCAACTGTTGCGTTTTATTTAGATGTAGTACATCACAAACTTCAGCACCTTGCAAAGACGCGCCCTTGTTGACCGTGGTTTGGTTCTGTGTACGAGAATGGAGGATGTCTTTCCCTTGGCGTAGAGTCATAGTGTCAAGGTCCAGCGACAAGTTAAAGAGGCAAGCACTATCCAAGCCAAGAAGTAAGTTGCTCTTCATGCCTTGTAGAACATGAGCCTGAATTTCTCTTGTCACTTTTCCTATCTGTAACTTTAGATTAACGCGACCCAAAGTTTTGGTAGATGATGTGACTTGTTGAACTGAGATGCATGAATTCCTCATTATTTGCAGGTGAAGTGCCTTCAGCACTGCTTCGTTGATACAGGTAATCGTAGCTCCGGTATCAAGTGTAGCGCTGACAGGGTACCCGTTAATGAGGGCATCAAACTGAATTACATGAACTCTGGGTCGCCCTCCTCGTTTCCCTGGTTGGTGGAGAGGGCGGAAATGCTTGCGCGTCGTGGGCATTCATTATGCCAGTGCATCTGTCGGGGTAAGCCATCCATCGCGCAGTGTTTGCACTCACGCACGGGTGTTCGTACCGGGGAATTACGTGGACGCTGACTAGTTCTGTCACTTGTTACGTTAATCTGTGTATTTCGAGCTGGTGGAAAGCGATGCAACTTCATTCTCTGCATGGTTGACTCTACACGAAGTGCAGCTGTAAGCCATGCCTCTGGTGTAGACGAGGTAAGCCCAGCAAGCGCCATCTCCATATGCGCAGGAAGGCCGTCGATGAGCCCTGATATAAGGTGCGTGTCCTTTAAGTCGGCGAGGCGTCCGAGAGACATTTTTTCATTATAGTATTCCTGCAAGCTCTGGCCTGTTCGCAACCGGCAATGAATAAATTGGTGAAAAGGATCCGCGACGCCGCTCGTAAAGCGTCCCTTCATGCGTTCACATAAGCTCTCCCAAGACGCGTCTGTGTCGAAAACCTCGGTGAGAAACCATCGGAAAGCCTCACCTTCAAGGTAATCGGAGAAGTAGCACAGCTTGTCTCGCTCCGTCCATGCTGCGGCCGCAGTCCTCACCTCAAAGAGTCGGAGCCACTTGTCAAAGGGAACGTCCGTAGATGCTCCCGAGTACTTCGGGATGTTGATGACTTTCTTGGATGTGGCCATGATGAAGGGCACGGTAGATCCTGTCGACTAGTGTGACGCAGGAGGCGTGATGGCTGTACGATGAACCATTTATTTGTCTTCGTCTTCCTCCTTCTCTACCATTCCACCACACCGTTCTCGTGTGGTTCGTCACATATATATATATATATATATATATATATATATATATATATATATATATTTCGCGTGTACCTTCACGTACAAGTTTATATATATATATATATATATATATATATATATATATATATATATATATATATATATATATATATATATATATATATATATATATATATAAACTTGTACGTGAAGGTACACGCGAAACTAGGCGTTTGAAGATATAATAGATATATTTACACAGCGCCAACGCGCAAGCCAAGAAGGAGAAGGAGGGTTGTGCCCTACACCAAAATCACGTCGTCTTTCTCCGCGCCTATCTAACCGCTTTTGTGGGAGATTGTCTCATAACATCACCCCCGGGTGCTGAAGCACCGTCTCGGTGCTTTCTATGATGTTGCCGAGTAGTAAAGATTAAGGCGAGATATATGAACAATGTCTGTAGGACATTGGGGAGGAGGAAAATGATTCGAACGGGGCTATTTCGTAGGTCACATCTGTCACCTGGCACAATACGCAGTAGTGTCCCGAGTAGCGAGAAAGCAGCTTTTGAGAAAATCCAACACGCCTGGTCGGAGTCCACAGTAGCACAAGAGAGCCCGGACTAAAGGAAACTTGGCGATGATGGGAGTTTTAACGCTGCCGCTGTTGATCTTGCGATGCTAAGAGGCGCTGACGGGCAACTTCTCGTGCTTTTCGTGCTCTGATAATAGCATTGCGGGCGTATTCAGTCATCGAGTCGACGGCTATCGGAAATATGGTGTCAAACGGTAATGTTAGATCACGGCCAAACACGAGATAAAAAGGTGAAAAACCGGCTGCATCGTGGCGTGAGGAATTATAGGCGAACATAACGAAAGGCAATGCAACGTCCCAGTCCTGGTGTTCAGACGATACGTACATGGCGAGCATATCGGTTAAAGTCCGGTTGAATCGCTCAGTCAGTCCGTTAGTTTGCGGGTGGTAGGCGGTCGTAAATTTATGTTTTGTCTCGCAGGAGCGAAGCAGGTCGTCGATAACTTGGGAAAGGAAATAGCGCCCACGATCTGTGAGGAGTTGGCGTGGTACGCCATGATGAAGTATGACGTCGTGCAGGAGAAACTCGGCAACGTCCGTGGCACGGCTGGTTGGTAGAGCCCGTGCAATGGCGTACCAGCTTCTGTGATCCGTCGCAACAGCCATCCACTTATTCCCAGAAGTGGACGCAGGGAAAGGGCCTAGGAGGTCAAGACCAAGTCGAAAGAACGGATCAAAGAGAACGTCAAGTGGTTTGAGGAACCCAGCAGGACTCACCGAAGGTTTTTTTTTTTCGGCGTTGACACTGGTCGCATTAGGCGACGTGGTTGCGGATTGAGCGATAAAGACTGGGCCAGTAAAATCGACGCTGTACACGGTCATACGTCCGATGCAGTCCGAGGTGACCGGCAGAGGAAGCGTCTTGGAGCTGGCCGATCACGCTCGCACGTAAGTGGGAAGGCACCCCAAGGAGCAGTTCGTTTCTATCAGGGCAGCCGTTGTAACGGTACAATGTGCCATCCTTGAGCACGAACAGTTGAGTATATGGATCGGGTGCCGCAGAATGAAGCTTCTCGATGACGTTACGTAAGACATGGTCTCGGCGCTGTTCCTCACGGTTGTTGCTTAAAGCGGAGCCTTGACAGGAGGAAGTGTTGAGGTGTTGTGACGCAAATAGTGCGTTCGAAATCATTCTTCATATTCTTAAACCTATATATGAAACTAGTTTTCCGGCCATTTGCATGAAGCAAAGGCGGAAAATTCGAAAGACCTGGATAAGCTCCGAGCTTCTTTCTAGAATCAAGGAGACGAATAAATTATACCATAGTTTCATTCAAACAAAAGCCTGTGAGCTGTTGCACCAATGAGCTGTGCACCAAAAGCCTGTGAGCTGTTGCGCCTGTGAGCTGTTACACCAAATCATGTCGTAATCGCTTGGATAAGGATATAAAGAAAGCTAGGCGTAACTACTTTGTAAACTATTTCACCACCGCTGCTGGATGCTCTGAGCTTATGTGGAAAAGGCTAAACACTGTATTAAAAGTAAACACCACTCCTGAAAAGATTACGAAATTAGAAATAAATGGTGAACAGCTCTCCGGCATACTGCTTGCAAACGGTTTTATTAAGCATTTTTTTAGCGTTGCAAACATTCCCGTTTGGCAATACAACGTAAATAGTCTTCCTTACGTTACAAACACAATTTTTTGAACCCTGTAAATGAGCCTGATGTAATTCATATAATTAATAACCTAAATACCAGTAAAGCAAAAGACATAGATGGCTTTCAGATTAAACCCATGAAGCATGTGATTGATCTATTAGCACCTCCTTTTTCTTACATTTTCAACCTGTGTCTAAACCAGGCTGTCTTTTCCTGCAGAATGCGAGCTGCACGTGTGACGGTGTTATTTAAAAAGGGTAATAAAAATGAAATGGGTAACTATCGCCCTATATCTATTCTTTCAGTATTTTCAAAAGTACTAGAAAAAATAATTTAGAATCGATTTACTGAATTTGAAGAAAAACATAACTTTATAACACCATTCCCATTTGGTTTCCGCAAAGGTCTTAGCACTGAACGGGCGTTATTGGCTCAAAAAGACTTAATATAACAGAACTTAACGAAAGTAAATTAGTCCTAGGAATTTTTGTTGACTTCACTAAAGCATTCGATCTTATAAATCATACCCTTCTATTAGAGAAACTGTTACGCTATGACTACCGCGGCAAGGCGGCCGAACTCATAAAATCCTATCTACAACATCGTATTTAGCAAGTCGACATAAACCAGTATCGCTCTAGTCCCCTTGCCGTGTCTTCAGGTGTGCCACAAGGCAGTATCTTAGGCCCATTCCTTTTTAATCTCTATATTAATGATAATCTTAAAAGGAAACGTTTATTTGTAGATGTTTACGACGTTTACACGCGACGACAATGCCTGGCACACTGGCGGGCTGGGACCAGTCTCTATCCACTTCGTAGTCTTTTCTTTCAGGCAGGGACCCTCTAAAGCTTTATGCCCCAATCCCACTACTGCCTTGTGGCACTACCCCGCGGCGTTGAAGTGCCGGCCCGGCGCTTGTCACGAAAGGGGAGTGTTGGGTGACACATAAGGCTTCAGTCTTACGACGTGCACAACAAAGGATGGTGGTTGCATTGAGTGCGCTTCATCGACGACTCGCTGTATCTCGTAGGTGAGGTTGGTGATCTTGCGTAGGACTTTGTATGGTCCGTCATAGCGAAATAAAAGTTTTTCTGAGAGGCCGATGTGACGACATGGGGTCCACAAGAGTACGAGAGAACCTGGGGCATACGAAACTTCGCGGTGGTGACGATCGTATCGTCCTTTCTGAGAGGCTTGAGAAAGTATGAGTCGTTCTCGGGCAATCTGTCGTGCTGCGTCCGCTCGCTCTATGGCATCATGGACGTATGTGACAGGAAGTTTGAACCAGTGGGAAGGAGTGTATCAAGAGGCAGAGAGGGTTCACGTCCATAAAGAAGGTAGAACGGGGAATAGCCTGCGGTGTCATGTCTGGAGGAGTTGTAAGCGAAGGTGACGTAGGGTAACGTTGCGTCCCAGTAACGGTGGTCTGGAGAAACATACATTGACAACATGTCGGTGATAGTGCGATTCAGGCGCTCAGTAAGTCCATTAGTTTGTGGATGGTATGTCGTTGTGAACTTGTGGTTCGTGGAACAGGAACGTACGAGATCCTGAACGACGCGAGATAAAAATTATCGGCCTTGGCCAGTAACGAGCTGTCGAGGAGCGCCATGATGCAATATGATGCCATGCAGTAGAAAGTCGGCGACATCGGTAGCGCAGCTGGTTGGAAGAGCGCGGGTGATCGCGTAACGTGTCGTGTAGTCGGTCGCCACGGCAACCCATTTGTTCCCGGATGCAGAAGTGGGAAATGGCCCGAGAAGGTGGAGCCCTACGCGGTAGCAGGTATCTCAATAGGGTTAACAAGGCACCTGGAAGCGATGTTGGTCGTTTTCAACGTTCACAAAGGTCGCAGCTGGCGACATACTTTTGCACAGAGCGATATAGGCGTGGCCAGAAAAAACGGTGCCGGACGCGATCATAAGTGCGCGTGACTTCCAAGTGACCAGCGGCAGGTTCATCGTGAAGCTGTCGAAGAACATCTACACGCAAATGGGAAGGCACAACGAGAAGGCGGTCAGGACCGTTAGGGCGCATGTTGTGGCGGTAGAGAACACCTTCATGAAGGACATACAAGTTCAGAGAAGTGGGTGGAGTAGCGGAACTCAGGCTTTCTATGATGGGAAGTAAATCCGGGTCGCTGCGTTGCTCAGAAGCGATATCAAGAAAGTCTGATATTGATAAGACGCAAGCCTCCGTAGCTCTCTCTGTGGCGTCTAGTGGATCGACTGGATACCGTGACAGACAGTCGGCGTCTTGATGGAGGTGACCAGATTTATACACGACCGAGAAGGTGTATTCTTGGAGGTGGAGAGACCAACGACCGAGACGTCCCATGGGATCCTTGAGCGAGGAAAGCCAGCAGAGTGCATGATGATCAGTTACAACAGTAGAACTGCGACCGAACAGGTACGGGCGAAATTTGGCAACAGCCCAAACAAGAGCAAGACACTCTCTTTCTGTGATGGAATAGTTCCTCTCGGCAGGGGATAAAAGGCGGCTGGCGTAGGCGATGACACAGTCACGTCCATGCTGACGCTGAGCTAAAAGAGCACCAATTCCGTGGCCACTCGCGTCCGTACGAACTTCTGTCGGGGCAGTCTGATCGAAGTGGGCTAATATTGGCGTGGTCGTGAGGGCTGCAATGAGCGCCGAAAATGCAGCACTTTGAGGCGAATTTCAAGTAAATGGGACGTCTTTTTTAAGAAGCTCGGTGAGAGGACGCGCAACATCGGCGAAATTCCGGATGAAGCGGCGAAAATAGGAGCACAAACCAAGGAAGCTCCGGACATTCTTAGGAGAAGAGGGCACGGTAAATTGAGTCACTGCGCGAATTTTGTCTGGATCGGGCTGTACCCCAGATGCGTTAACGAGGTGGCCAAGTACAGTTATTTTACTACGGCCGAAACGGCATTTGGAGGAATTCAGCTGGAGACCAGCGTCGCGGAATACTTGGAGAATACAGGACAGTCGCTCAAGATGGCTTGCGAACGTCGGTGAAAAAACAATTATATCATCTAAGTAGCATAAGCAAGTGGACCATTTGAAGCCGCGCAGAAGGGAATCCATCATGCGCTCAAAGGTGGCCGGCGCATTACAAAGCCCAAACGGCATTACATTAAATTGGTATAACCCATCGGGGGTTACAAATGCTGTTTTTTCTCGGTCTCCTGGGTCAACAGTGATCTGCCAATAACCAGATCGAAAGTCAATGGACGAGAAAAACTTTGCGCCATGAAGGCAGTCGAGGGCGTCATCTATTCTTGGTAAAGGGTAAACGTCCTTCTTAGTGACCTTGTTGAGATGTCTATAGTCGACGCAAAACCGCCATGTGTTGTCCTTCTTGACAAGCACGACCGGGGATGCCCACGGACTAGATGAGTGTTCGACGACGCCTTTGGCGAGCATTTTCTCGACCTCTTTCTGGATGACAGAGCGTTCGGCAGCGGAGACGCGGTAAGGGCGGCGATTAATTGGGTTGGCCTCGCCGGTGTTGATGTGATGCGTCACAACTGATGTCTGGCCTAAAGGGCGGTTGTCAAGATCAAATATGTCCGCATAGGATGTCAACATACGGTGGAGGTCTTGTGCTTCGGAGGGCGAAAGATCTGGCGCTATCATTTTGGCATTGTCAGTGCTTGACAGGTTGGGCGCAGTGAGCAAGTTGACGTGCGGAGTAGGTTGCTGAGCCGACAGTTCAGAAATATCACACTCTTGCAACGACGACATGACGCCTAGTTTAATACCAGCAGGCCGCACGTGCGTGGAGAAACCAAAGTTCAAATGAAATAGATGAGTCTGGTTGTGGCGTACCCTCACCACGGTGTGCGGGACAGCAATGGAGTGCTTTAGCACAACGTCGGTAATAGGTGAAACGACATATTCACCATTGAGCACAGGCGGATCACACACGAGCTGCACGTAGGTCGCGGCTTGCGGCGGAAGATGCAGGAACTCGGTGGCACAAAGGCGACTTTGAGCATCACGGGCAACAGTGGCGTCAAAAGGCAGTTCCAACTGAAGAAGACCCGTCGAGCAGTCGATAAGAGCGGAGTGCGCAGAGAGAAAGTCGAGACCAAGAATCACGTCATGTGGGCACTGCTCAAGCACGGTGAACAATACGACGGTCTGGCGCCCAGCAATACACACGCGAGAGGTGCACATGCCGAGAACGGTAGATGTGCTCCCATCGGCAAGCATTACTG
This sequence comes from Rhipicephalus microplus, assembly GCF_043290135.1. Taxonomy (NCBI): domain Eukaryota; kingdom Metazoa; phylum Arthropoda; class Arachnida; order Ixodida; family Ixodidae; genus Rhipicephalus; species Rhipicephalus microplus. The sequence continues at coordinate 27,126,923 of NW_027464587.1, forward strand.
CACACTAAATAGGAGGCGTGATCACTTTTCGCAGTTTAATACAGAGAGCGGCGCTCATGACTGAAGTTTGTGCGCCAGTGTCTATGAGGGCTGTAACGGTAACGTCATCCACCAAAAGTTTCAAATTATTGCGGCATGTAGGAATCGTCAACAGAGGATTTGCAGAACGGGTCGTTAATGCAGCGTCACCTCCGGGAGCTGCATGGTCTAGTTTCCCGAGGTTGAGGGCCCAGGTCGTGCAGGGGACCTGGACCGAGTAATCATCGGCGAGAGGGATCGGCGGCCTTGGGGTGATGGTCAGTGGCTGAACCTTCGACCCTGAACGTTAGCAGGAGCAGGCTGTGGATCGTACGGAGTAGAAAACCGGCGAGAATTGCCTTCAAAGCGACGCCATGTCCCAGTACTCCAAGATGAATTGGATGTTTAACGATTGCGACAGTAGCGTGCAATGTGGCCGGCGCGAGAGCAGTGTAAGCAGATCGGTCTATCATCCGACGTTCTCCATTCAGCAGGGTTCCGGTAGCGGGAAGGGTAGCGTGAAGGGTACACCGGAATCTGGTTAACAGAAGCTGAGCTCTCGGTAGTGCGAATAGCGCAAACAGGTGCGATGCCGAGATTTGCTATTTCTTGGCGAACGACGGCTTGGATGAGGGAGACAGTGGATGCGTTGTCTTGAGGACCGTCGGAGGCGATAGCTGCAGGAGCCATTGCTTCGAGTTCGTGGCGAACGACTCGAGTGACATTTTTGGACGATGTAGCTTGCGTGAACTTGGGGCTGTCTTCGCAGGTTGAACTGGCTGCCGTATTAGGCAGACGCGCAAACTGGCGGGTTATGCGACGGTTCTTGGCGTGCTCGAAGCGCTGACTTTCCTTCACAACTGCGTAGACGGTGGCACAATCTTTAACTATCAACAGATTGAAGGCGTCATCGGCAATTACCTTTATTATGTGAGCGATTTTGTCAGTTTCGCTCATGTTCTCGTCCACCTTTCGACAGAGGCCCAATACGTCCTGTATGTAAGATACATACGATTCCTTCAGGCAAAATTTATAATTTACGCTGATGATACTAGCATCTTTTAATGGGGATTCGGCTGATGAATTAATAGAAGCCCACTTAACCTTACAAATGTTAGACGAATGGGCATCTCCAAACAGTTTCAAATAAATACAAATAAAACAAATGTTATGTTATTTCGCAGTAAAAATAAAAAATTATAGGTTATAAAACCTTAACAGTAAACTCCCCACCTATCGCCCACGTATCCAGTTTTAAAACATTACGCGTCGTCTTTCAGGAAACATTATGCTAGGATGCACATGTCGATTGTCTAGTAACAAAGCTCTCTCAAGTGACTAGTATAGTTTACCACAATTGTCATGTACTGTCACAGAACATTATGATGCTAATTTTCAACAGTTTGTTTCAATCCAGACTGAACTATTGCCATTTAGTTTGGGGCACCACTACACAAGGAAATATACACAGAATACATGACCTACAAAAAAACGTTTTTACGCACAATTGAAAATGTCCCAAGGCATTTCCACACACGTGAGTATTTCTTAAAATACAGGATACTTCCAGCCACAACACTATATGATTACCGTTTGTGTAAGGCGTATAAACAAGAGTTAGAAACCAGATCAGATTTTCTTAAGCGCCTTTCCAGGTTACAAGACAACACTCCTGTATATGCAACTCGTAAAAGGGAGTACTGGAAAATACTGACAGTGTGAACAATATATGGAAAACGAACACTTGGAAACAACTTACCAAGATTATTAAAAATATTAATTTGCGAAGGGCTACAATTAGAGAACATGTCTTCTAAAGCCATATACAGTTATTTTGAACTCAAGACAAAGAATTTCTGAAAAGCATTCTTCTGATGCCTCTCATTTCTAAATCTCGCGCGCACGAATAATTAAGGTCACGTAGGAAGAACGTTATTGTAATGCGGTATTTTTCTTTTTCTTTGTCTCTGCAAGGATTTCAATTTTCTAAACTTAGACATTATTGTTTTTTCTGTATATGTCGTGTATTATATAATGCTGATTTATGTTGGTTTCTTGTTGTTGCATCACTGCTGTTAAGCGCCAATGAGAGGGCCAGTGGCCTCGTCAAGCTGTCCAAGCGACCACTTTTTCCGCCCGCCCCGTCGTATAATTCATTGTATTGATGCGAAAATAAAGTCATTGTCATTTTCACGTGGCGCTTCATCAAACGCCTCAGGTGGGTCCACCGGATTCCGAGATAAGCAGTCAGCGTCATGGTGTAAGCGGCCAGATTTGCAGGACACCGAGTAGTTATACTCTTGGAGTCGTAATGCCCATCGACCAAGGCGCCCAGTGGGGTCCTTGAAGGATGCGAGCCAGCAAAGTGCGTGGTGATCGGTTGTGACGGTGAAATCTCGACCGTGTAAATAGGGCCGAAATTTAGCTACTACTCAAAGGAAAGCAAGGCATTCCGTTTCGGTGATTGAGTAATTCCTTTCCACCTGCAGGAGGAGACGGCTGACATAGGCGATAACGCGGGCACAGCCGCTTTGATGCTGGACCAAAACAGCACCAATTCCGTGGTTACTGGCATCGGTGCGGACTTCTGTAGGAGCGGCATTGTCAAAAGGGGCCAGAACAGGTGGTTCTGTTAGCAATGCAATAAGTGTAGAGAATGCCGTAGCCTGCGCAGCACATGTGAATGTGACATCTTTTCACAGTAAGTTTCTGAGAGGACGGGCTACTTCCACATAGCTGTTCACAAAACGTCGAAAGTACAAGCACAGACCGAGAAAGCTGCGGACTTCCTTGGTGCAGGTCAGAAGGGGGAAGTTCCGCACGGCTTGCATTTTATCGGGATCCGGGCGTACACCAGAGGAGTCGACAAGGTGGCCCAACATGGTTAGTTGCTGGCGTCCGAAGTGGCACTTTGACGAGTTCAGTTGGAGATCGGAATTACGAAAAACAGCCAGTGTTGAGGATAGGCGGTTGAGGTGGGTCTCAAAGGTCGGAGAAAAGACGATGACGTCGTCAAGGTAACAGAGACGAATTGACCATTTGAACCCACGCAAAAGAGGGTCTATCATCCGCTCGAAGGTGGCCGGAGCGTTGCATAAACCGAAGGGCATGACCTTAAACTGGTAAAGACCATCGGGCATGACAAAATCGGTCTTTTCGTGGTCCATGTCATCAACAGCAATTTGCCAGTACCCTGATCTTAGATCAATGAACGAAAAATACTTGGCGCCATGAAGACAATCCAGGGCATCGTCTATGCGCGGTAGCAGGTAGACGTTCTTTTTAGTAATCTTGTTCAGATGCCCCGCCGTGGTGGTCTAGTAGCTAAGGTACGCGGCTGCTGACCCGCAGGTCGCGGGTTCAAATCCCGGCTGCGGCGGCTGCATTTCCGATGGAGGCGGAAATGTCAAGGCTCATGTGCTCAGATTTGGGTGCACGTTAAAGAACCCCAGGTGGTCAAAATTTCCGGAGCCCTCCACTACGGCGTCTCTCATAATTATATGGTGGTTTTGGGACGTTAAAACCCACAAATCAATCAATCAATCTTGTTCAGATGTCGGTATTCAACACAGAATTGCCAAGTGTTGTCCTTTTTGACAAAAACTACAGGGGAAGCCCATGGACTACATGATGGCTCAATTATGTCTCTGGCGAGCATTTTGTTGAATTCTGCTGGAATTATGTTACGCTCGGTTGGATATACGCAGTATGGCCGACGATGGACAGGGGACGCATCGCCGGTGTCAATGCGGTGCTTTACAGCAGTGGTTTGACCTAGCGGGCGATCAAAAAAGTGAAATACGTCCCAGTATGAATCAAGGACGTGAAAGAGTGCGTCAGCTTGATGTGGCAAAAGGTCTGACGCGATCATTTTTTTAACATCAGCAGACGGGCTTGTTGCGAAGATCGAGCATGCGTGTAGCTACAGTATCTAGCATCGTTCGAAGACAGAGCTGAGATGACGCATTCGTCAGAGGGAGTCAGCATGGCGAGCGCAATTCCAAGCTGGAGCACTTGTGGACACAGAGCAAAGTTGAGCACAGGAATCAAGGCGCAGTTTGCACGTAACTGAATAACAGTGTGTGGTAAGGTAACACTGTGAGTCAAAAGAATGGATGTAATGGGCGCGAGCACATAGTCGCCATCGGATACAGGTGGTGAGGGCATTACGGTGATGCAGTTCACACTTTGCGGTGACAGACATGCTCAGCAGAGCGCATACGAGCTTGGGTGGACTGGGTGGATCAATCGGACACAGTAGGTCAAGTTGCACAGTACCTGCTGAGCAGTCGATGAGGGCGGAATGAGTGTAGAAAAAGTCAAGACCGAGGATCACATCATTGGTGCAGTGAGAGAGAACAGTGAAGAGAACTGAAGTTTGACGGCCGGCGTAGTGACGCGTGCAGTACAGACGCCAATAACAGAAGCCGTACCATCATCAGCAACACGAACACTGCGTGAAGGGGCTGGAGTAAGGACTTTCTTTAAGTGGTCATGAATGTGCAAGCTCATCACAGCGAGTCGATGATGGGCGCTAGTGTCCACCAAGGCTTTAACAGATAAACCGTCCACTTCAACGTCGATCAGGTTCTGATTGGTCCGCAGCGTCCACAGAGGAATTGGAGAGCAAGTCGTATCAGCAGCGTCGCCTCCTTAAGCTGCAGCCATTCGTTTTCCGAAAAAAAAACGCCGGGCAGAGGATGGGGACGGGGAACGGGGCGGCGTCGGAGATCGGTAAAATCTACGTCGAGGTGAAGGTGAGCGACTGTACTGGGCAGTGGTCGTAGGGGTCGGGTCGTAATTAGCTGAGCCATCTCGCCGTGGTAGATCCTGGCCATAGAGATGGGCTAGTGAGTGGAGGTTGGAGAAGCTTGAGTTTGCCCGATACAGTGAGGTCCACGTGCTGCGGCAAGGGCGGGAAATGTGTCCCACTTGTTCACGTCGAAAGCAAATCGGCCTGTCGTCAGGCGTCCTCCACGCATTTGGGTCACGGTTACGTGGAGCAGGGCGGCGATAATTCTGTGGATGGCTGGAGGTAGATGAACCGACAGCGTCGGGACGGTGCACAGAACAGACCATGTGAATACCCACGTTGGCTAGTGCTTGGTGAACAACGGTCTGTATTAGCGAAATGGTCGAGTGAGGATCACTCGGTGCTAGTGCTCTCAAAAATGCTGGTGATATGGCCTCGATTTCGCGGCGTACGATTCTCATGATGTCACCGGAGTGTGAATTGGGCTGGGTCGCTATACGAAGATCCTTGCAAGCTGACGTTGCAGCAGTGTTGGAAAGGCGCGTAAAGTGGTGAGCAATGCGACGGCTTTTAGCCTCTTCAAAGCGTTGGCACTCCGAAATAACATCTTACACAGTAGAACAGCCTCTGCACACAAAGAGGTTAAATTCATTGTCTGCGATTCCCTTGAGCACGTGCGCTACCTTGTCTGCTTCAGCCATGGTTCGGTCAAATTTAGGCCAAAGGGTTAGCGTATCTTGTATATACGTCAGGTAGGACTCCGTGGAAGTCTGAACACGTGCGCCAAGTTCTTTTTAGCGGCCTGCTTGCAGCCGGTAGATTGACCAAAGAACTCGCGTAACTTGGTCTTGCATTCGTCCCAGCTCGTGATCGCGTCCACATTGTTATTAAAGCATGCCTTGGCCGTTCCTTGCAAATAAAAGATGATGTTTGCCAGCATCAAGGTTGGGTCCCACCTGTGGTTTTCGCTGACGAGCTCGTAGAGTTTAAGCCGCTCATCCACGTCCTCGCCTTCCGTTCGCGAAAAGTTGCCGGGAACGCGGGGTGGAGCAGCCACGAGGAAAACAGATGAGGTCGGCACCTTCATGCATTGCGCGCGGCAGTTGACGAAGCGTTGCTGCCGGCAGGCATGTCGGAAGCAGCGACTAGGCGTCCGCTGCGTAACTCCGTCATGCGTTGTAACCCAGCACCTTCCACCAAAATGTAACGTGAAGGTACACGCAAAACTAGGCGTTTGAAGATATATTTACATAGCGCCAACGCGCAAGCCAAGGTGGAGGATGAGTGCTGTGCCCTACACCAAAATCACGTCGTCTTTTTCCGCACCTATCTAACCGCTTTTGTGGGACATTGCCTAATAACAATAAATAAATAATTAAATATATATATATATATATATATATAGATATATATATATATATATATATATATATATATATATATATATATATATATATATATATATATATATATATAGTTGCAGCAAGAAAGTAACGCTGGCCCCGGTAGAATAAGGAAAAGAGTACGACGCACGTTGCTTTTGCACGGTATATTCTGATTGACGTTTCGGCTGGTGGACCAGCCTTTGTCAAAGTCAGAGTCATCATACTATATATATATATATATATATATATATATATATGTTGGCTGGTTATTTTTTCATCCACTTTTCTTTCTTCTTTCTTCTTATTTACATTTCATTGGTTCTAATAACTTCCCCTATACATTCCTTGGCATTACTGTCTGTTAGATCTCATATATATATATATATATATATATATATATATATATATATATATATATATATATATATATATATATATATATATATATATATATATATATATATATATATATATATATATATATATATAGCGCCCGAAACAAAGAACGAAGATGATGTGCGCGCCAACAGCCTCGTGAAGAGGGACACTGAAGAAGATGACGTGCTTTTGTTTAGCTCTCTTGCTCTTGGCTCCTGCATAAAAACACACGCCGTCGGTTCTCGGACTCAACGTCTCGGTGAACTGCTTATGTTGAACCACGACACTGGTGGAGGTGCTCGGTTGCAAGCTTGCCGATGCTCAACACCCCATCTGGGAGCCGTTCATCAAGTCCCGACACTCGGCGGTTGCTACGCCTCTCTCCTGAGCTGACCTCCTTCGACGAACATTCTACCAGGCATTACGTACCTCTGCCAATGGCCTCCGCCAGCCAGCCACAGTTGGTCCAAGGGATACAAGGTAGCCCCATTTCCAATCCAGCCCAGGTAACACTTCTTCAGCCACTTGTGCCTGATCGCTTCAGTGGTGCCCCACATGAAGATGTTGAAGATTAACTTGAGCATTACGAACGCGTTCCCGACATCAACCAGTGGAATGCTCAACAGAAGCTCGCCCGCGCGTACTTCACTCTCGATGACGGCGCTCACACGTGGCTTGAGAATCGAGAAGGCCGTATATCCACATGGGATGAGTTTCGTCAGCAGCTGATTGACACCTTTGCTAGCGTCGACCATCGAGAGCGGGCTCAGCAGTTGCTCGAGTTAAGGCTTCAAAAACCTAACGAAACTGTGGCAATGCTTGCAGAAAACGTGACGCGCCTAAGCCGTCGGGCTGATCCCAATATGTCCGAGGAAAAGAATTTGCGCTACCTTATGCGCGGTGTGAAACAACAACTGTTCGCTGGACTTGTGCACAATGCCCCAACTACCGTGGCCGATTTTATAACAGAAGCCACTGCCATTTAGCATGCTCTGCACCAAATATCGAGGCAATATGATCGCTCGTCCACTACCACCCCATTCAACGCCGCTTCAGTGACTCTGGACAATCAAGGCTCCCTACGTGATCTGATCAGAGATATTGTCCGAGAAGAAATTCAGAAGCTTTGGACTCCTCCAGTGGGTACACCAGGGAACGCCGTTGCCACAGTCATTCGTGACGAACTTAGGCACGCCTTTTCAGCAGCTGATCTCGGTCGTGAGCAGCGTCAATTGAGTTACGCCGACGCTGTCCATCATCCACCACCCGTCCCGCCTATTACATCATACTACCAGCCACCTACAGCCGCACCTTCGTCGCAACCATTGCAGGAGGCTTTTAGACGTCGGCCCATTTCACCGATGTATCCATGCCACCAGCCACCACTTGCCGCGCCTTATTCACCACCACGAGAGGACATGGGACGCCCACAATTTCGCAGAACGGACGCTTGGCACACTGTCTATCGGCACCCTCTCTGCTTCAACTGTGGTGGTGCCGGCCATATAGCTCGCTATTGTTGGCACCGCGACACATCGCTTCGCCCGTCTCAGCCAGGGTACGATGGTCACTGTGCCAACGCCGACTACATTGTTCGCCATGACGACCCTGGTTTTCGAGGACCTTCAACAACGTGGTCTCCCTATCACGAGTCGCTTCCTAATCGCTAGCCCAATTTGGCCTACAGGTCACGCTCTCCATCCTCTGCTCAGACATCATCACCGAATCGACGTACTTTTGCTGACCTTCGGGGAACAAGGTCGCCTAGCCTTTACCGGGGAAACTAAAGGCGGCGACCTCTCGGGGTAAGGTTGCAGCTCCACCACAAGACGATAAAAAGTCCCCAGTACTGCCACTACAGAACGACTCGACACCGACGAATATTAACAACGACGAAATCGTGAGCGCCAACCTCATTGTAATTATTGATGGAGAGCAAGTGACGGCCTTAGTCGATACGGGTGCTGATTTTTCCATAATACGTCACAAGCTGGCTGATCATCTAAGAAAAATAAAAACGCCATGGACAGGACAATATATAAAAACAGCGGGTGGTCAATTGCTTCTCCCTACTGAAAGATGCACAGCAAGCATCAGCATAGGAGATTCTTCTTTCGTCGCGACTTTCATCGTTCTCCCAGAGTGCTGCAAAGATTTAATTATAGAAATGGACTTTCTCAGGGATCATGGCGCAATAACCAACATTCCGGACCGCCTGGTTTTATTTTACTAGAATACTCGTCTGACTGATCCTACATCACCAGAGCACAAATCCTTTCGTCTCAAAGACCACAATATAGTCGTGCCACCTCGATCATGTATCCTCGTTTCAATAGTATTTGACGCACCGTTCGATGGTGAAGGAGTCGCCGACCAACTAACCTCGTCGCTTTTCACTCACGCTATTTCCGTAGCACGAGGGATAGTCAATGTCACCGACAGCCAAGCGAACTTGCTGTTGACAAATTTCACCTCCGAGCGACGGCACTTTCCAAAAGGCACAACTTTGGCACATTTCGACGAGATCGCAGATGTTCGTGACTGCTTTTCAGCAATCGAAGCAACGCCTGCACAAGGCCCACATCACCTAGCACCTAACCTTGACGTTAGCCCTACTTTAACTCAGCAACAGCGAGAACGCCTGCTTGTGCTGCTAGCCGAGTACCACGACTGTTTTGCGTCGACCTCGAAAGTTGGCCGGACATCCTTGACCAAGCACCGAATCATCACAGAGGACACGGCTAGACCAATCCATTGAAATACATACCATGTGGCTTCAAAAGAACGAGAAGCGATAGAACAGCAGGTAACCAAAATGCTTGAAGACGACGTCATTCAACCTACGAAAAGCCCTTGGGCATCACCTGTTGCTCTAGTGAAGAAGGGCGGCAGCATGCGTTTCTGCGTGGACTATCGAAAGCTAAAGCAGGTTACAAAAAAGACGTGTATCCGCTTTCCCACATAGATGATTCGATCGACAGGCTTCGAAATGCACGTTACTTCTTTTCCATGGACTTAAAGAGCGGATATTGGCAAATTGAAGTAGACCCCAGGGATCATGAAGAAACCGCTTTCGGGACGCCAGACGGTCTGTACGAATTTAATGTTTTACCATTTGGCTTGTGCTCCACGCCCACTATTTTCCAGCGCCTCGTGGATACCGTTCTCTCTGGGCTTAAATAGAAAACCTGCCTAGTATACCTTGACGACGTCATTGTGTTTTCTACAACGTTCGACGAACACCTTGAACAATTTCAAATGGTCTTGCAGGCCATACGTACCGCAGGCCTGACCCTCAAGCCGGAGAAATGTCACTTCTGCTTTGAGGAACTGCAGTTTCTTGGCCATGTCGTCAGTTACGCAGGAGTTCGTCCAGACCCGAGAAAGTTGCCGCCGTCACACAGTTTCCAACACCATCAGATAAAAAGGCAGTGATTCGTTTTCTGGGTTTCTGTGCATATTATCGGCGGTTTATTCCAGATTTTGCGTGCATTGGGTCACCTTTAACTCGTCTAACGAGGGATGAGGTTGCATTTGTTTGGGGCGACGAACAGGAAGCTGCTTTCAATGACTTGCGGCACCGTCTACACACAACCCCCGTGCTTGCCCATTTTGATGAAACAGTCCCTACAGTGCTCCATACTGACGCCAGCAATGATGGCCTCGGAGCTGTGCTTGTGCAGCGCCAGGACAACGAGGAAAGAGTGATCGCTTACCCAAGCAGAACTCTGTCACGCACAGAAGCGAATTACTCGACCACTGAAAATGAATGCCTCGCTGTGGTGTGGGCAGTCATGAAATTTCGCCCATACTTGTACGGCCGCCCATTCAAGGTTATCCGTGACCACCATTCGTTGTGTTGTTTAACAAGTCTGAAAGATCATTCCGGGCGATTGGCACGCAGGAGCCTTAAACTACAGGAGTTTGATATAACAATGGTGTATAAGTCGGGAAAACGACACACGGACACCGACTGCCTATCTCGATCACCAATAGAGTCGGCTGCTTCTTTTGATGAAGCGACAGCGTTCCTCGGAATCCTCGACACGTCAACCATTGCAGATCACCAGCATGACGATCCTGAGCTACTTGGCTTGATTAATTATTTAGAAGGACGAAGCCAAAACGCGCCCAAAGCCTTTGCAAGAGGACTATCGTCGTTCTGTCTGCGAAACAATGTCCTTTACAAAATGAACTTCTCGTCAGACGGGTCCACGTACCTGCTTGTCGTCCCTACCACTCTTCGTTCTGGGGCATTGCAAACGGCAACGTCGTGTTTACCTCGCTGAGAGGCATAGCAGCGACCTGCATGTAGGTTCGTATGGGCCGAGACGAGGGTGACTGGACGTGAGCCGGAGAGTTCAGAGATGTCAGTTCTTCCCTGGTGATGTCGCGTAATGCCACTCCAGTATACTCTGGAGAACATGGTGGAGAAGGTGAGAAACACATGTTCTGCAACTCTTCACATATTATGTTTCTTATCAGGTCACGGAAAGGTCTGTTAGATTGTTCGCCTATGTCTGGTTGTAGACGAACCGAGTCCAGAGTATCCAGGCGCTGACATGTTGTGACGACGTCGGCTATGGTAGCCGGGTTCTGAGCAACCGGGGCATTGAAGGCAACAGGCCCTATACCCTTCAAAATGTGGCGTACTTTGTCAGACTTCGGCATAGATGAATTGGCCCACCGGCAGAGCGCAATAACGTCCTCGACGTACGACGTGTATGACTCACCGGAATGTTGTTGGCGAGTGTCGAGGGTTCCCTTTGCGACGGCGGACCGAATGGCCGGTGTGCCGAAAACGTAATGGAGCTGCTGCTCGAAGGTCGCCCAGTTGGGTATGTCGATGATTTGGTTAAAGTACCACGTCTTCGCCACACCAGTCAAGTAGAAAGAGACGTAACGGAGCTCGGCGCGGTCGTGCCATCGATTAGCAACACTCGAACGGCTGCACTCATCAAGCCAGTCCTCCACGTCTTCCCCGCGACGACCGGCGAAGAGAGGGGGATCGCGCTGGTTGCTGTGTACGTAAACAGGAGGCGCGCCTGAAGACGGTGGGGGACAGATGGTAGCAGCGCCGGCAGGCTCGTTCTGTGACATGCTGCCAGACAGGAGGGGGGGGGGGGCAATCGGTGGCTTGAATGCAGCTCCAGAGAGACGAGCGAGGTGGGAGAGGACCGAGGACCGAAAATCCACCTCCACCACGTATGACGTCTGGATTGGGACAGCTTTTCAGCCAAGGGCTCAGCAGCGAACGGGAAGTCTGAGACTGAGCGCGCACACACCCGATGTTGATTGTGAAGATGAGGACAGGGACCCAGACGGATGATGATAATGCATATATGAGAAGAAACGCATAATGAATGCCCACAATATATATATATATATATATATATATATATGATTCAAAAAAGAAATTCTGTGGGTCCGGTGCAAATAAGGAGCACACTTACGAAAATTTGATAATTGTTTACTCTACGTTTCGGCCGTGGCACGGCCTTCGTCACGATTAACAGAAATACGAGTATGTGGCCGCTTTTATGGGCAGGCATGAACAGGCATCAAATTTTCGTAAGTGTGCTCCTTTATTCTTAATTATATTTGCACCGGACCCACAGAATTTCTTTTTTGAATCATTTTTCTACTATGGGTCCCTGAAAAGCCACTACGAAAATTGTTGACTGCAAATACCCTAAGAGTGCCACATCAACAGCCATTTTGGGTGACTCGCAGACAAAATACTTATACCAGCATTTTGATCCGCTTCATGCGGGTACACCAGCCTTCATCTCTCAGAGTGGTGCTACCATCAGTGATGTAAGTTCACTATTGGACTTCGTGCCTCCGTTAACGGAAACGCTCATCCTTCACGTTGGCAGCAATGACATCCCAAAGTGTTCCGGCAACGTGGCTTTTGCCAGGTACCGCGAGATGCTGGATATCGTAACGAAACGGCGCCCCGCTATACGTCGAATATACGCAAGCCTGGTCCTGCCACGATCCTGCAACCGCCGTCAAGGTAGCAGAAACGAAGCCTTTGTGCAACGTTGCAACAAGTCTGCAAGATTTTTCAACCAGCTCCTTCGGAACTTTGGCCAACGTTCAAAGCTGGTATTTCACGTCGATCATGGATTTGAATGGCTCCCGCCATCTCGCGTGCTTGCAAGTGACGGTCTCCACCCAAGTTTCGAGGGCTTTGCGCTACTTGCCTGTCACTTTCGACAGTTGTGCTTCAAAAATCCACGTGATGCGTCATCGGCTGCTTGGGAAGACTACACAAGCAGCGGAGCTATTTGTAATGTGCCTCGTGCCACGAAAGCTCGTTCTCACGACAATCTTCCGTCATCTGAGAAAGTGACTGCACCCTCTGCTAGAATGCCACCAAGTGGTATCGAAGCGATAAAAATTCGCTCAGCGACAGGCGATCAAGTGCGACAACAGCAAACAACATACATGGAAGCAGGGCAGCGACAAGCAAGCCAACGACAAGGCGGCCATCCACCAGCAGGGCTTCTGAGAACAAGGCCACGGCGAGTGATGCAGTGAATAAGTTGACACTAAGCAAAAAGACATCGCCAAGCTGTGTGCCTTCAAACAACACAACGACCAGCCTGACAACGAGGAACAAGACACCGGCAAGGGCAATTACCACGACGATGACAGATAAATCAGTGTCTTTTTACAGGGTTACGAACAATCCAGTGAGCAGCAAGGCAACACCGGCCGCTTCTCCGCCTCCTAGCGGTGCCACGTCGTCCCAGTCAAGGTACCAATTCAGAAGCAAGCGGCCTGATCCTACCCAAGCAACCGAATGACTACCACCTAGCTGGGGTAAGACTCCCTTTGGAGATGCCTCAGTGCATTTTTGAAGCTTAGAAAAGTGATAGAAAAGCGTATTCGCTGCGACCTGCACGCTTCCACCTTAAAGATGTATATTGCTACATCAACAGTACCTAAAGGTTTAAGCCTTAACCTAAGGCCTGCTACGTCTGAAATGACTAGCAATAATCTCTCCAGGTGGGACAACACGCTCAAACAAGCGTCTCTGGAACTCACGCGCATTGTGACTAACCATTATGAGTCATCCGGAAAACAGCTAAGGAACAAAGAGAACCAACTCTTTGCTACGCGGAATTTCACTGCCGATGAAAGAGCGTCACTTGATAACTACCGGCAAAAAAAATTCGCGAGCTCAGCGACAAAAATTATAAAAAGTTGATACGCGATAACATTTGCACAAGCGTCAGCACTCTTGATGACGCAACGTCTTCAGCGCATTCTTCCTCCGCAGAAGCTGGAAATATAGTAAATATTTCTAGTGCCACGTTATCGGCTGAAGAATTGAGCGTTCTTTCCTGTGGTTTGAACTTTTGTCCTGCCACTGGAGGATACAAGGAATTCCAACTAATCAGTGACTTACATAATTTTGAAAGAAGCATGCGTTTACGCGAATACTTTCATAATCGGCCTCCATCTATCAAAACAGCATTTTTTTCTACTAAGCACTGGACTCCCCCTTCCCAAAGGGATAAATGTCTCGATATTTACATCCGAGCAGTGCAGCGAGATGTACTCGAAGCATACAGAAAGCAATCGCCGTTTCACCGCAACCTAAGCGACAAAGAAAAACAAGCGATCCAGACCCTGGCTTCTCGAGACGACATCGTCATCAAACCGGCCGATAAAGGGGAAGCAAACGTAATAATGAATAAGGCTGATTACCTTCGTGAGGCCTACAAGCAATTAAATGACCACACATTTTACAGACATTTGAGCTACGACCCAAGCGAGGAATTCAAGACCAAAGTAAAAGAAACTTTAAAAGAGTTTGTAAGAAAAAATAAAGTTCCAGAAACTGTGCTTAAATCCTTAGTCCCCCTGAGTCCGGTAGCTGGTAGATTTTATCTGCTTCCTAAGATTCATAAACAAAATAATCCAGGCCGGCCAATAATTTCAGGAATAGGAACCATTACGGAAAGCCTGTCTCGATATGCAGACAGCCTAATTAGTTCAATTCCTCCTAACTTTTCTTCATATGTCAAGGACACTAATCACTTTCTGCGTGACATTGTAAATATGCGTGTTCCGAGTGAGGCTCTTCTGGTCACACCAGATATGGTGTCACTGTACACAAATATACCCCATGCGGACGGGATTCGTTCTGTACTCCAAGCATACAATGACTTGGTAAATGACAAACCCATCAACGGTTCCACCTTGGGCACTATTTTATCACTGATACTCGAGCTTAACAACTTTTAATTTAACGGTGAACATTATGTTCAAACCAGCGGCACCTCGATGGCCACAAAAATAGGTCCCAATTATGCGAACATCTTCATGGGCATTCTAGAAAATAACTTTCTCGCCACTCGTGACCTTAAACCACTTTATTACAAACGCTTCATTGACGACATTTTCTTAATTTGGCACCATGGTGAAGCGGCATTACATTCTTTCATTGCAGACTTTAACAAAGTAGAACCATCCATCTCCTTTTCCCACTCTTATTCACCAGTCACCATAAACTTCCTTGACGTCAATGTAGCTTTAAGCAATGGTAAACTAACGACAAACCTATACAGGAAGCCCACTGACCGACAAAGATATCTTCATTTTAAAAGTAGCCATGTCAAACACTGCAAAACAAGTAGCCCCTATAGCCAAGCTATCCGTTTTAAAAGAATTTGTTCGGACAACAGGGATTTCACTCGCAACTGTGACCAGCCCCGTAAAGCATTAACCGAACAACAATATCCTTCACAAATAATTGACGACGCTCTCCAACGGGCCAAATGTCTCGATCGGAAAGAGCTCATCAGTAAAGACAAGCGATTAGCGCCACCTTCCCGAACCAACCTCGTTCTAACGCATTCTGCATCTATTCCTAACGTGTCGCATATACTCAGAAAGCATTACAACATACTGACACAGAGCGATCGGCTTAAGGACATCTTCACTGAATCACCGCAGGTTGTATATCGGAGATCAAGGAACTTGCGCGACATGGTAACTTCTTCCAAGACTAGATTAATTGCTCCCGTTGGTTGTCACCCCTGTAAAAAAACACGATGTAAAGTTTGTGCGCACATGACCACTGCAACTGTTGCTAAAAGCACGGCATCTAACTTTTCACTTAGGATTAAAGGGGACTTAAACTGCGATAGCAGCAACATCATTTACTTACTTGAATGCTAAATCTGCCACATGCAATACATCGGTCAAACCGAGACATCTTTTGGCATCCGTTTCAACAACCACAAATCACACGTAAACAGTTTGCCACATCTTCCATAGTCCAAGTATTGTCATCTACCAGGTCATTCGTTTGACAAGATTATGGTAACACTATTAGAATCTGGCTTTAAATCGCACCATGATCGCGAAATTCGAGAATCGTTCTTGATTCACAAGTTCAACAGTCTGTTATCCGGCAATAACGAATGCGTAGGAAAAGTGTCATGCCTTACTACGATGCCCTGACGTCCTAAATTTTGAGAAATATTTAAAGAAGCATCCCTGACGTATAATATACTTCCTAAAGGTTATCACATATTTATTTTTTTTCATGCGTGCCATGATCCTCGTCGTCAATGGTGAATGTTAAAAATGCCTTTTACATGCCCACAATCTTGTCTATTGTATTAGATTTAATGGTTTGTAGTGTAGTCACGGCTGTTTAAAAGAATTTTTGTGACACTCACATGCTGATCGCACGTGTTTTGTACTGACGTGTTCATGCCTGCCCATAAAAGCGGCCACATACTCGTATTTCTGTTAATCCTGACGAAGGCCGTGCCACGGCCGAAACGTAGAGTAAACAATTATCAAATCGTCGTAAGTGTGCTCCTTTATTCTTAATTATATATATATATATATATATATATATATATAATGAGATCTGTTAGATCTCAATAATATTGTGTCAAAACACGGAAAAACGAGCCCTTAGGTATACACTTCTTTTTCTTATATATGTATATATGTGGGAAACAAGTATATATTTAAGGGCTCGTTTTTTCGTGTTTAGACGCAATACTCATGATATCGAACGTGAAATAATGCCAAGGGAAGTGTAGGGGAAGGTATTAGGCCAATCTTATTGTAAATGTGAAGAAAGAAAAGTGGGTGAAAAGATAACTTGCCATGGGCAGGACCCAAACCTGCGACCTTTGAGTAACGCGTTCAATGCTCTACCACTGCGCGACCAGGACAGCTATCTCCCCAGCCACTTTATTGGGTATCTAAGTGAATTTAAACGTGTGAGTGTCAGTCAACACCACGAATAGCCATGGCGGCGAGTGTGGCACACTCTTTATGAGCCTCTTTGGCGTCATGTACTACGTGAACTTATTACGAGTTGGCAGCTGACCAATAGTCCCTCGTATACAACCTAAAGGCACCAAGTCTGCCAGTACGAGACCCTCGTTAATGAATAAGGGAAACAAGTGTATACTTAAGGGCTCGTTTTTTCGTGCTTAGAAACAATAATATTGAGATCTAACAGACAGTAATGTGAAGGAAAGTATAGAGGAAGTTAGGCAAATTTCAATGTAAAGGGGAAGAAAGAGAAGCGGGAAAAAGATAACTTGCCGAGGGCAGGATCCGACCTTGTGACCTTCGAATAATGCATTCAATGCTCTACCACTGAGCTACCACAACAGCTATCTCCCCAGCCACTTTATTGAGTATCCATGTGAATCTAAACGTGGGAGTGTCAGTCAGTGCCGCCAGTAGTCATGGCGGCGAGGGTGGCACAATCTTTATGAGCCTCTTTGGCGTCCCGTATTACGTGAACTTATTATGAGTTGGCAGCTGATCAATAGTCCCTCGCATACAACCTATATATATCATCATCATCATCAGCCTGATTACATCCACTGAGAACAAAGGCCTCTCCCATGTTCCGCCAGTTAACTCGGTCCTGTGCTTGCTGCTGCCAATTTATACCCCCAAACTTCTTAATCTCATCTGTCCACCTAACCTTCTGTCTCCCCCTAACTATCTTGACTTCTCTGGGGATCCGGTTAGTTACCCTTAATGGCCAGCGATTGTCCTGTCTAAGTGCTACATGTCCGGCCCATGTCCATTTCCTCATCTTGATTTCGACTATTATACCCTTAACCCCCGTTTGTTCCCTAAACCACTCTGCCCTCTTTTTGCCTCTTAAGGTCACACCTACCATTTTTCTTTCCGTTGCTCAGTGCGTCGTCCTCAATTTAGGCTGAACCCTCAAATCCCCATGTTTCTGCTCCGTAGCTAAGTACCGGCAGCATATAGCTGTTATATACGTTCCTCTTGAGGGATAGTGGCAATGTACCTGTCATAATTTGAGAGTGCTTGCCAAATGTGCTTCACCCCATTCTTATTCTTCTAGTTCAAACTCGTGGTTCGGCTCCACGTTTATTAACTGGGCTAAGTATACATAGTCTTTTACAACTTCAAGTGCCCTATTACCTATATCGATGCGCTGCTCTCTTGCGAGGTTGTTGTACATTAGTTTCGTTTTCTGCAGATTATTTTAAGACCCATCTTTTTGCTCTCCTTATCTAACTCCGTAATCATGAGTTGCAATTCGTCCCCTGAGTTACTCAGCAATGCAATGTCATCGGCAAAGCGCAGGTTACTAAGGTCCTCTTCATTAACTCTTATCCCTAACTGTTCCCATTCTAGGCCTCTGAAAACCTCCTGTAAGCACGCGGTAAATAGCATTGGGAAGATTGTATCCCCCTGCCTTACACTCTTCTTGATTGGTATTCTGTTGGTTTCTTTATGAAGCGCTATGGTAGCAGTTGATCCTTTGTAGATTTCTTCCAGGATGTTTAAATATGCTTCATCGACGCCCTGATTCCGCAGTGTCTGCATGACTGTTGATATTTCTACTGAATCAAACGCTTTCTCGTAATCTATGAAGGCTATGTATAGTGGTTGGATATATTCTGAGCATTTATTTATTACCTGATTGATAGTATAAATGTCGTCGATTGTTGAGTAGCCTGTTCGAAATCCTGCTTGTTCCTTTGGTTGATTGAATTCTAATGTTTCCTTAACTCTGTTAGCAATTACATTTGTAAATAGCTTGTATACACGTACAGCAAGCTGATCGGCCTGTAATTATTCAAGTCCTTGTCATCTCCATATGTATTAAGATGATGTTAGCATTCTTGCAAGACTCTGGTACCCTCCCCGTCAGGAGACACCTCGTCAGCAGGGCGGCTATTTATCTAACACAATCTGTCCTCCATGTTTCCGCAGATCTGATGTTACCTGATCCTCACCAGCCGCTTTGCCTCTTTTCATGCTCTCCAAGGCTTTTCTGACATATTTTATCAAGACTGGGGGGGGGGGGGGGGCTGGGGGGTATCATCTGGTTTACTGATAGTTCGTAATATTGGCAGTTATTTTGCCTTCTTTGTCCCTTAATGCATACATCCGATTTCTCTCTATCCCAAGTTCTTTCTCCGCTGCTTTGACGCTTCCTTTCAGAGCGTGTTGAATTCTCTCCATGTTATACCTTTTACATCGGATACTTTATGCTTAATAATCAACTTCGAATGCTCTGACAGTTCTATTTTGTCTGTTGTACTTGAGATTTTCATGCTTTGACGCTTCTTAATGAGATTCTTCGTTTGCTGGGGAAGCTTGCAGTGTCCTGTCTAACTACCCTGCCTCCAACTTCCACTGCACACTCCGTAATGATACTCGTCGGATTATCGTTCATTGTATCTACGCTAAGGTTGGTTTCCTCAATAAGAGCCGAGTACCTGTTCTCAAGTGAGACTCTGAATTCTTGTACTTTCCCTCTGAGTGCTAGCTCAACAATTGGCTTCTTGCGTATCAGTTTCTGTCGTTCTATCTTCAAGTCTAGGTGAATTCGAGACCGTACCATTTTATAGTCACTGCATTGTACCTTGCCAACCACTTCCACATCCTGCACGATGCCTGGGTGTGCACTCATTATAAAGTCTATTTCCTTCTTATTTTCGCCATTAGAGCTCCTCCATGTCCAATCACCGTTTCTTCGTTTTCGGTAGAATGTATTCAAAACCCATAAATTATTGCGTTCTGCAAATGCTACTAGTAGCTCTCCTCTGGCATTTCTAGTACCGATGCCATAATCTCCTACTGCCTGGTCTCCAGCCTGCTTCTTCCCCATCTTTGCATTGAAGTCTCCCATCGATATATTATACTGTGTTTTTACCTTGCTGATTACCAATTCCACGTCTTCATAGAAGCTTTCAACTGAAGCGCCATTATGGCTGAATGTAGGCGCGTAAGCATGTACCACCTTCATCTTGTATCTCTTATTGAGTTTAATTACAATACCTACCACCCTTTCATTAAGGCCCTTTACCACCCTTTCATTTCATAGTATTCCTCTATGTTGCCAGCTATGTTCCTGTGAATTAGGAATCCCACTTTTAGTTCTGTTCTGTCAGCCAAGCCTCGATAGCAAAGGACGTGCCCATTCTGTAGCACCGTATAGGCCTCATCAGTCCTCCTAACCTGACTGAGCCCTATTATATCCCATTAACACCCTCTAGCTCCTCGAATAGTAGAGCTAGACTTGCCTCACTAGATAAGCTTCTAGCATTAAACGTTGCCAAGTTCAGGCTCTAATGGCGGCCTGTCCGGATCCAGAGATTCTAAGCACCCTCTGCTGCGTTGCAGATCTGACCACCACCGTGGTCAATTGCTTCGCAGCTGCTGGGGTCTGAGGGCCGTGAATTAATTGACGTTTGAATGTTGGAGGTAGTGGCCAGATAGTGCACCATGGTGGCCAATCCTTCTCTGGTGAGAACATCCCCCCCCCCCTTAGCTCGGGTCCGTGGTGTCACTACACACCAAACGCCTGCTTACGCAAACGCCCCTGCGGTAGCATCCCTCCCTTTATATGTGAAGAAGCATCCCTCCCTTTATATGTGACCTGTCTGTTTTTGGACTGGATAGAAAAAAATTTTCACCTTTCACTTTTTAACACGACACGCTCTTTGGTTACCAGCGTCCCCCTGCTCCTGCGTCAAGAATAGTCTACGGGCAAAACTGTTATCAGTCGCAATCTTAATCAAGAAATGATGCCTAGCCATTGGAATGTTGTTCAAGGTACACCTTGATACGTTCGATCCTGCTATGAAAATAAAAAAGTGAGTAACAGTGCGCATAAGCGCTTCATGTGAAAACTGTGAAAGAGGAACGCACTCGGCCGCAATAGAAAACTGAAAGGCCAGTGTATAACGAGACCAGTTTTTGGCCCAGCACTGTGATCGATGGTAGATGGCGCACCGCTAGGTGGCGCGGACAGGCAGTTTGGCATGCGCTCGCGTGGTATGCAAACTTTTGTGGTTGGTTGCACTTCCGATACGTACGTCACGTACTTAGGCACACTTCATATCATTTTCTTACAATTTTAGTTCACTGTTCTTAAAAAATGTTACAGGATACAAATGTACAGCCGAGGGACCCAAAAGTAAAATAACAGTATACAGTGGGGTGCTGTGCTTTTTTTACGGCTATTACACTCAAATCTCATTATTTCGAACACGCTTATTTTGTACTTCCGGTTAATTCGAACTCATGATGAGCATATCTGCCAACTTTAAGGATTCTGAATCCAGGAGATTTCCGCAATGGGGGAAAGGGGCACAAAAAACCAAAGACAAACAAACATCGCGAAAAACAAAAGGGGGTGGGAGGAAGGTCTCGATCGCAAGGGCCAGCATCACCGTTGTGGTCTTATAGTGGCTAGGAGTGGCTGAACACACGAGGGTTGAGCTCCTTAAAGCGGCACCCGTTCGTCCCTCGTAGTAGTCGTAGTCGTAGTGTGTAACCAGTCTTACGCTTTGACCTGCAAGGTGGTGCCGATAAATTATTTCTCTTGTGCGTTGTTGAACAATAAAAAATTCGCAGCGTGCGCGTTAACTAAAAGCCCAATTCTCCTGTCTTTCATTCACCCTTAGAGGCCATTGGCATGTGCATTGAGCACTATCTGGCAAGAAAGGGTTGCTACGTTATACTCGCTGGGTGTAACCTCCTTAGTTTTAGAAATGTTTAGCGATCGTTGGGCCGCAGTGCCATGAATGCAGTGGACAAGTATATACCATGAACTCGAGGTGGTTAAAGGTGGGAAGTCGACACGAAGCTTGAGCCGTAAGAAAGTGTGCGTGTGCCACCTCTCGTTTAGTCCTTGGAGTGTCCGCTGGATGGCGTTCCAACTATATGGGGAATATATCATGAAAAGATGCGAGATGGTAGTACTTGGAGTGTTGAATAGATGGACGAACGGACACACAGACGATGCATGGAAGGACGCGCGGATGGCTGCACGAACGGATGGGCGCATAGACGGACGAAGGGGCGGATGCATGGACGAACGCAGGGACGGACGCACAGATGGACGTGCGGACGCACGAACAGACGCACGCACGGACGGGCGGATGGATGCATGGACGGTCCCACAGACGGACGCATGGATGGACGGAAGCAAGAACGAATGGACGCACGGATGCTTCACCCCAATCTCCATCATTCCCTCCGTAGATATGCTGCCATTTTTTCCCGTAAGGTGAGAGTCTCAAAGGATCCACAAACTAGCAAAATCTATTTCGGTCAAGACAACTCGCATGTGTCTTCCTGGGACACACGTGAATGGACAGGACGGCGCAGCTAGCTGCCGCAAAAGCGCGGGTAAAAGCTTTGCTCACTACTAGACTCGTTTGACAGGAACGACGAAACGCGTCTGGTCCCCTTTTTATTTTATATGGACAGTCCAGGCTGTTCTTTTTTGCCGTCGCCATCTCCACCATCCTTCACCGTATATTTATACGTATCTATATATATGAACACTCAAAGAAAAAATAAGCCACCCGCGCTCGGTCAATAATTATATATATATATATATATATATATATATATACATATATATATATATATATATATATATATATATATATATATATATATATATATATATATATATATATATATATATATAGTCCAGTAGATCCTCCGTGAGCGGTCACAACGTGGTTTATTTCGACGTTTCGGCCTAGAGTCTGGCCTTCATCAGTCTGGCCTTCATCAAAAGAATCCTGATGAAGGCCAGACTCTAGGCCGAAACGTCGAAATAAACCACGTTGTGACCGCTCACGGAGGATCTACTGGACTATATGCAACGCTACGGCCACTCAACCACCATGCCTAGTTATTTTTTCATCCACTTTTCTTTCTTCTTATTTACATTCGATTGGTTCTAATAACTTTCCCTGTACATTCCTTGGCATTACTGTCTGTTAGATCTCATTAATAGTGTGTTAAAACACAGAAAAACGAGCCCTTAGGTATACACTTCTTTCCCTTATTACATTGAACGAGGGTCTCGTAATGGCAGACTTGGTGTGTTTAGGTTGTATAAGAGGGACAATTAATCAGCTGCCCGCTCATAATAAGTTCACGTGCTACGTGATGCCAAACATGCGCATAAGAGTGTTTTCACACTCGTCGTTCGGCGTATAGATGGCGCTGACTGTCACTCCTACTTCTAAATTCACATATAAACCCAAAAAAGTGGATGGAGGAAAGACCGCTGTGGTAGCTCAGTGGTTAGAGCATCGAACGCGTTATTCGAAGGTCGTAGGCTCGATTCCTGCTCACGGCTGGTTATTTTTTCATCCACCTTTCTTTCTTCTTATTTACTTTCAATTGGTTCTAATAACTTCCCCTGTACATTCCTTGGCATTAGTGTCTGTTAGATCTCATTGATATATATATATATATATATATATATATATATATATATATATATATATATATATATATATATATATATATATATATATATATATATATATATATATATATACGAGTTAACACACAATAATGCTAAGGAATGTATAGGAGAACGTATTAGAACCAATGTAATGTAAATAAGAAGAAAGAAAAATGGTTGAAAACATAACTTGCAGAGAGCGTGAATCGAACATTCAATCTTCAAATAACGCGTTTGATCTTCTACTACTGAGCTATCACGATGGCTATACCCCGCACCATCTTTATTGGGTTTATATATGAATTTAAACGCGGCAGTGTCAGTCAGCGCCACTTGTAGCCGTGGCGGCGAGTGTGGCACACTCTTTCCATGAGCCTGTATGGTGTCACGTAGCACGTGAACTTATTACGATCTGGCAGCTGACCAATAGTCCCTCGTATACAACCTAACGGCACCAAGTCTGCCAGTACGAAACCCTCGTTAATGAATAATGGAAATAGGTGTATACCTAAAGGCTTGTTTTGTTAGATCTCATTATTATGTGTCAAAACACGGAAAAACTAGCCCTTAAGTATACACTTCTTTCCCTTATATATATATATATATATATATATATATATATATATATATATAAGGGAAAGAAGTTTATACCTAAGGGCTCGTTTTTCCGTGTTTGGACACAATAACAATCAGATCTAACAAGATCTAACAGACAGTAATGCTAAGAAATGTACAGGGGAAGTTATTAGAACCAATGGAATGTAAATAATAAAGAAAAGTGGGTGAAAATATAACCAGCCGTGAGCAGGAATTGAACCTACGACCTTCGAATAACGCGTTCGATGATCTAACCACTGAGCTATCACAGCGGCCTTCTCTCCATCCACTTTTTTGGGTTTTGTATGTGAATTTAGAAGTAGGAGTGTCAGTCAGCGCCATCTGTAAGACAAGCGACGAGTGTGAAACACTCTTTTGTGCGCATATGTGGCGTCACGTAGCACGTGAACTTATTACGAGCGGGCAGCTCATTAATAGTCCCTCGTATACAACCTAGTGACACCAAGTCTGCCAGTAGGAGACCCTCGTTAATGAATAAGGGAAAGAATTGTATACCTGAGGGCTCGTTTTTCTGTGTTTTGACACAATAATAATGAGATCTAACAGACAGTAATGCAAAGGAATGTACAAGGGAAGTTATTAGAACCAATGGAATGTAAATAAGAAAAAAAGTGGGTGAAAAAATAACCAGCTGTGAGCAGGAATTGAACCTACGACCTTCGAATAACGCGTTCGATGATCTAACCACTGAGCTATCACAGCGGCCTTCTCTCCATCCACTTTTTTGGGTTTTGTATGTGAATTTAGAAGTAGCAGTGTCAGTCAGCGCCATCTATAAGACAAGCGACGAGTGTGAAACACTCTTTTGTGCGCATATGTGGCGTCACGTAGCACGTGAACTTATTACGAGCGGGCAGCTCATTAATAGTCCCTCGTATACAACCTAATGACACCAAGTCTGCCAGTAGGAGACCCTCGTTAATGAATAAGGGAAAAAAGTGTATACCTGAGGGCTCGTTTTTCTGTGTTTTGACACAATAATAATCAGATCTAACAGACAGTAATGCAAAGGAATGTATAGGGGAAGTTATTAGAACCAATGGAATGTAAATAAGACGAAAGAAAAGTGGATGAAGAAATAACTAGCCGTGAGCAGGAAACGAACCTACGACCTTCAAATAACGCCTTCGATGCTCTAACCACTGAGCTATCACAGCGGCCTTCCCTCCATCCACTTTCTTGGGTTTTATATGTGAATTTAGAAGTAGGAGTGTCAGTCAGCGCCATCTATAAGTCAAGCGACTAGTGTAAAACACTCTTTTTTGCGCATATGTGGCGTCACGTAGCACGTGAACCTATTACGAGTAGGCAGCTGAATAATATTCTCTTGTAATAGTCCCTCGGGCAGCTGATTAATGAAAAACAGCGTCCCAGCAATGAATAAACACATGGTCTATTGTCTCAGGTGTTTTACAAAGTAAACATTTCGTTGTCCATTGTACATCGATTCCCTTGTCCACTAGCCACTGCTTTACGGGGAGAGTCCCGGAATGCAATTTAAAAAAGAAAATTTTTGCCCCTGCTTTTACTTTCATCCTTTTGACCCTTTTCAAAACGTCCTGTCCGGGTCCTCCATTGAACATTGATCTGTACAAAGGTGTTGGGAACAAGACATCACGGAGATCCCTGTACAGATTTTTTCGCTTAACAGTGGCAAGATATTCTAGCGAAAAACGCACTTTCAAAAACTCAAAAGACTGCGTAACTTCTCTCAAAAAACCAGTCACATATCAGCACATATCACTATTTGTAGACACAACAAAATCTGGGATGCGTGATGACAGCCTTACTTTTATCACTGTTTGCAGAAATTTGTTTCTTTGATCGCGAAGGAAAATAAACCGAGAGACAACTAGTCTAATAAATAAATGACATATACCGAGTCCGCCATTGCTAACGGACTGGAATAAATTAGACCGGCTTGTACGTTCCCACGGTGGTTTCCACACAAACACAGCAAAAATCGTGTGAAGCTTCTGTACATTGACGCATGACATACAGATAACTTGCATGACATAGCAGATCTTCGATATCAAAGACATGTTGCATACAGTCACACGTGCGAATATAGACAGATCCCGACCACCCCAGGCATTTGTTTTTTGCCTGAGTTTTTCTGCTTCACCTTTCCAGTAATCCGCGTTGTCGTGATAGCTGTCCAAGGGCACACCGAGGTACTTTAGGTGTTTGCTTTCCCATTTTACGTTAAGGTATACCTCGGGCCTCACATCCCAATTGCCGTACGAAAAGGCAGCAGTTGTTTTATGTCAGTTAATTACACTGCCCGTCATGTCAAAAAATTTATTTGCTCTGTAAACGACTTCACATATACTTTGTCTACCTTGGCAGAGTACTGCCACATCGTCAGCATATGCGAGTAATTTTATCTCCGTGTTCTGTAACCGAAAGCCTTGCACACTTGAGTTTTGAATTATTGATAAGCAAAAGGGTTCAATTTAGATGGCAAATAACAATGCTGAGGCCGGGCATCCCTGTCTGATAGAACTTAGTATTTCAATTCCTTCACTGAGCTGCTTATTGACTGCTAACTGCGTTACACACTGTGATAATGTCATCTTCAAACCATCAAAAATTACGTCACCAACTCCCACATGCTTCAACACACTGAACAATACTTCATGGGAGACACGGTCAAAAGCTTTCTGTAAATCTATCTGCATGATTGCTATTCGTTCTTCAAAGGCATCACAAATCTCTAGTACACTTCTTACTATATGTATGTTTTTTGTGATGCTGCGACCCTTTATGCCGCATGTCTGGTGTGTCCCTACAATCTTTTCAATGATGTTCTGAATTCTCCTGGCTAAAACCTTCATGAATATTTTACAATCAGTGTTCAAAAGACTGATAGGTCGATATGACGTTACAGATTGAAGTTTGCTGCTATCATCTGTCTTCGGAATCAAGGCAGTATGCGCCTGCGTGTAAGAGCGTGGCAGTTTTTTTTTTGTATGCTTCTACGATATCTTCGTATAGCGCAACTGCCACGTCTTTTTTATAAACTTTATGAAACTCCGCCCCGATTCCATCTGGGCCAGGCGTCTTGCCTGTACTTAGGACATCAATAGCTTTTCTTTATTTCCTGTACGCTGATAGGAGCCCCTTATATTTCTCGTGTATCGGCGTCAAGCTTGGGCATCGTATTAAGAAAGACATCACTGAAACCCGTGGCCATCGGTACTCGTTTTCCGAGCAGATTGTGATAATGGTCCACAAACGCCTCCATTATCTGGCCTTTTTCATTCATCAGTCTGTCATTGTGTGCTATTTCTCCGATTTCATTTCTTTGTGCGCATTTTTTTTTCGTCACCCAAAGCTCGTTTTGTGGGTGTCTCACTTATCCAGTTTTTCACTTCTAGCTTTTATTATAGCGCCTTCTCTTTATCTAAAATCTCCAGCTTGTTTTTAGTATCTGTTATTTCATTGGTAAAGGTGCCGCGTTTCACAATTTCTTCCTGCAAGAGCACTTGTAATCGGCTTCGCTGGTTCCTTTCCGCCTGTTTCTTCTCAAATTTATTTTTGTAGATCGTTCTATCGCATTCATTTTTACCTCTTGTTTGAAAAATTCCCACTTTGTTTCCCAGTCATCTTTTTGATTACGGTAGAGTTTCGTGAGCGCTTCGGTTACATCTTTACCATAAGATTCATCTTTCAAGATATGGCTGTTTAGTTTCCACAAGTGCCAGTTAAATTTCGGAGTCCTGTCTTTAACGCCAAGTGTGAAGCTAATCATACAGTGGACGCTGAAAGACACTGGTGTAACAACATATCCATCACAGCACATAATAAGGTCCAGTGATATGTACGCTCTGTCTAAACGTGCGTGGCTTAGACCCTGAAAGGGCGTAAACTGAACACTGCAATTAGACATACATAAACCAACACCTTCCAGGCCATTTTCTGCAATCATCTCATTTAAGAACACTGCACTTTTATCAAATGACTGGGCCGGCTTGGCACGGTCCTCCTTTCTACAAACACAGTTAAAATCACCAAAAAGGACTACATATTTGTCACATTCCACTAAGTCACTTATTTCTTCAAAGAAAACTTTCCTTTCACTGTCTCGGTTTGGAGCATAAACGCATATGACACGCCATTCGAAATTCAAGAAAGAAAAATCACACATTACGTAACGTCCTTCATCACTGCTAACTACACTTCTTTCAACAACTCCTATCGATCGTCGAATGAAGAGCGCACACCCTTTTGATAAGCCATCAGCATGGGATACACAGATGTTGTACATTGAGCGAAAAGGTAACGTCATATGATCGGTATCTTTCTCTGTCGCTATTTTAGTTTCCTGCACAGCAATCAGATCCAAGTCATGCTCCGAAAACAGCCTACTCACCTGGTACTGCCGCCTTCTTGAAGCTAATCCGCGTACACTTAAGATGGCAAGACGCATAGCTCTTTTAAGTTTCAGGCTCATTTTTTTAAATACAAGTAGCTGCTCACCATACCGTCTTAGCCGAACACCGCCTATTTAGTCGTACGGTGCACCTTCTTGGTAGAAGGCGACACATGATGTGTCGTCAAGAGGCTGGTTTTCCCGCCCTCTTTTCCCCTTCTGTTATATTATGTTTGACCGCCAGTAGTTGCCTCTGAAGGAGAGCTGCTTTCGGTGGCCGTTCTTGATTGCTCATATCACTTGATTCTGTTGAGGCTGCGTCTCTTGGTCGTTTCCCTCCCGTACCTGGTTCCTCGGCGTCGTGCCACTCCATGGCACTACCCTCGACAGGTTCCTGGAGAGTTTGAGTAGATTATTCACTCTAATCTGTTGCAGCGGTTGCGTCGTCTAAAACATCAGTCTCCTTTACGCTCGTCAATGATTCTGCAGCCACTTGCATACACGCAGGTTCACTTGTTTTTCCTGCTTGTTTCACAACCATCACGCCTCCTGTACTGAATCTTTTTTCCGCAGAAGTCACCTGTGATTTCGCCGATGCATCCGCGATAGGTTGCACTCCCCCACTGTCAGTTGACTTTGGCGGTTCTTTCTGCAATCGCGTCATGCCTGCTGCACTAGGTGTTTTTTTCTTCACAAGCCGTTTTTGATTTCACCAATTCTTCTGCTTCGGCCTTGTCCATAGTGAGCTTAGATTTGTCCATGCCCCCGGTGTTCAGTGTAGCTGCTCCATACGTCTTCGTGCAGTTCCCAGGGGCGTGTCCAAAACGCTTGCTAGTGTCACACCGCGCGACTCGACAGTCCTTCCTAATGTGGCCAATCTGCTGGCAGCGCAAACACCGCGGCGCTCTTTTGGTTGCCACAATAAGTGCGAGCTCTCCTCCAACTCGTAACTGGTGAAGTATATCGTCCAGCGTAACGTTAGCCTTTAGCCGGAGCGTCACGGTTCTCGTCATGGTATTCTGCTGGGTGTAGCCGTCAATTCCCCACTTATCCATTCCTACGTCAAGCACCGTCCCGTTGGGGGTCAGTGCATCTCGTACGTCCTCTTCTCGTACATGGTAGAGCAACCAATGCAGCTTCAGACGGACGTCGCAGTTGCTTGGGTCAATTATCATGCATTTGAGGCCTTTCACAGTCAATTTCGGATCAGTTAAAAGTTTCTTTACACCTTCAGTGAACTTATTACGAGTGGGCGGCTGATTAATGGTCCCTCGTATACAACCTAATGATACCAAGTCTGCCAGTACGAGACCCTCGTTAATGAATAAGGGAAAGAAGTGTATACCTAAGGGCTCGTTTTTCCGTGTTTTGACACAATAATAGTGAGATATAACAGACAGTAATGCCAAGGAATGTACCGGTGGAAGTTCTTAGAACCAATGGAATGTAAATAAGAAAGAAAAGTGGGTGAATAAATAACCAGCCATGAGCAGGAATCGAACCTACGACCTTTGAATAACGCGTTCGATGCTCTAACCACTGAGCTATCACAGCTCAGTGTGGTTGTGTATATATATATATATATATATATATATATATATATATATATATATATATATATATATATATATATATATATATATATATATATATATATATATCCTTCTCACGGCTGGTTATTTCTTCATCCACTTTTCTTTCGTCTTACTTACATTCCAATGGTTCTAATAACTTCCCCTGTATATTCCTTGGCATTACTGTCTGTAGATCTCATTAATATTGTGTTAAAACCCGGAAAAACGAGCCCTCATGTATACACTTCTTTCCCTTACTTCATTAAACGAGGGTCTCGTACTGGCAGACTTGGTGTCATTAGGTTGTATACGAGGGACTATTAATCAGCTGCCCGCTCATAATAAGTTCACGTGCTACGTGACGCCAAACATGCGCATAAGAGTGTTTTCACACTCGTCGCTTGGCTTATAGAGGGCGCTGACTGTCACTCCTACTTCTAAATTCACATAGAAAACCAAAAAAGTGGATGGAGGGAAGGCCGCTCTGATAGCTCAGTGGTTAGAGCATCGAACGCGTTATTCGAAGGTCGTAGGCACGATTCCTGCTCACGGCTGGTTATTTTTTCACCCACTTTTCTTTCTTATTTACATTCCATTGGTTCTAATAACTTCCCCTGTACATTCCTTGGCATTACTGTCTGTTAGATCTCATTAATATTGTGTTAAAACACGGAAAAACGAGCCCTTAGGTATACACTTCTTTCCCATATATATATATATATATATATATATATATATATATATATATATATATATATATATATATATATATATATATATATATATATATATATATATATATATATAATATTGCCACGTTCCATTTCCCAAGTTTTTGTTATCGTCCCAAAACACCACACGATTCTCAGCGCAAACCGCGCCTGCAGTTTTCGAGAAGGTTCCAGACTGTAGTAGATCATTTCGATAAGATCACGCCCATTGTGCGAACGGTACAGATTGTTCTGGAACCTACGCCACCACCAGCGATAACGCTAGAACATTCGACGGCAAGAGTATAAATGCCGACGCGCTTCGCCGCTTGTCAGTTGTTGAACGAAGGCCGACGCTCCGTTCGCCGCTATCAGTCCGAGACTGCTATCTGTGCAAGACTGCTGCTGTAATTGGACTTTCCGTTTACTGGGCACAGGTTCACCCAAATAAACAGTTAAATCCCAACACGAAGTCTCCTATCTTCGGTCACGTCACGACCCCGTGACATCTGGTGGAGGTGCTACTTCGTTCATGTACCGGACGCCCCCATCAAGCCGTGAACCCAGCCCACGTCGCGGAGAAGACACCGACGCCAAACAAGAGCAGCGAACAAGCCGCCGACAGCAAGGTCTCCCACCGGAGTACGGGCTTCTACAAGACAAGGCGCGGAAGGCCAAGGCCATGACCTCTACTGCAGCGACAATGACAACCGGAGCGTCCCAGCCCGCGATCGTCATCCATCAACCCAGGGAACCACCAACGTTTCATGGGTCATCGTTTGAAGACCCGGAAACCTGGCTAGAAACATACGACCGTGTGGCCGCCCTCAACCAATGGGACAACGAAGAAAAGCTCCGTCGTGTGTACTTCTACCTGGAAGACACCGCAAGGACCTGGCTAGAGAATCGGGAGTCCACGCTCTGAACGTGGGATGTCTTCTGCGGCACATTTCTGCAAACGTTCTCGAGCGTCGCTCGCAAAGAGAGGGCTGCTGTTCTACTAGAGACCCGGGTTCAGCTACCAAATGAAAAGGTTGGAATTTTCACAGAGGAAATGACCCGCCTATTTCGTCACGCTGACCCGGACATGCCTGAGGAGAAGAAAGTTCGTTTCCTCATGCGAGGGGTCAAACAGGAGCTCTTCGCGGGACTAATGAGGAATCCACCGAACACCGTCCAAGAATTTGTATCCGAGGCGACCACCATCGAAAAAACCCTGGACATGCGCACCAGACAGTATAATCGTCGCCTGACTCCAGAATGCGCTGCTGCTCAAGCCAGTGACTCCGAAAACCTGCGTGAAACGATCCGAGCGATCGTGCGGGAAGAGCTGCGCAAACTGTTGCCTTCGGCGCTACCTCAAGTGGATTCGATCGCCGACATTGTGCGAGAAGAAGTTCGGCAATCGCTTCGAATTCCCCAAACACCGCTGCCCGAGCCAGAAACTATGAGCTACGCCGCTGCAGTGCGCCACAACGCTCCTCCCCGTCCACGCCAAAACGCCGCCCCGTCGCACTTCCGTCGCCAGACACCACCGCCGCCACCACTCCCACCGACGACCTACCGTTCGCCAGCGGGCCAGCGCAGTGCGCCGAGGAAAACCGACGTTTGGCGCACTCCTGACCACCGCTCACTGTGCTACCACTGCGGCGAGGCCGGGCACACTTACCACCGTTGCCAGTACCGACAGATGGGACTGCGTGGCTTCGCCGTCGATGCACCACGTCCACAGCCAGGGGAACGGCCACGTGACATCGCCGACTACCTGACAGGAACTCAATGGACACCACGAAGTCCTTCCCGTTCGCCGTCGCCCAGCCGCCGCATGTCACCGCACCCCCGGCAGTACTCCGGCCCAACGCGGGGTCGGTCTCCTAGCCCGTATCCGGGAAACTAAGGGCAGCAACCGGTGAAGGTGCGGTTGCTGTGCGACGAACTACCGAAGATCCTCCGACGACGACGACGCCGCGACGGAGCTTTCCGAACACAACGCCAACCAGGCAAAGCCCTGACGGCGAAAGCTCACTTACCGAAGGTGGCCTGACGACGCAACATGGATGCAGCGGAACAAGCCGACGCAGCCGTGACCCGACGCCACGCCCAAACTGTAATGTGAGACGGCGAACTAGCGACCTCAACGTTCTTATCGACGGCCACAGTGTGACCGCTCTCGTCGATACTGGAGCCGACTATTCTGTCATCAGTGGGTCGTTCGCCGCGAAGTTAAAGAAAGTTAGGACAGCTTGGAAAGGCCCTGAAATCCGCACAGCTGGAGGTCATCTCGTAACGCCTGCAGAAATCTGCACAGCGAGAGTCACCATTAACGGCCGTATTTATCCTACAGAGATCATAGTCCTACAGCGTTGCTCGAGAGATGTCATCCTTGGCATGGACTTCTTATGCCTCCATGGTGCTGTCATCAACCTAAAAACAAAGTCAATAACGTTATCCGCAGAAGAAGCACTACCGCCGCGCACGCCGTCAGGACACCATGCCTTGAATATGCTGGAAGAACAAGTCACCATTCCACCTCGCTCAAGCGTCTTTAATTCAGTCGGCGCTCCTAAATCACCTGACTTGGAAGGCGTTGTTGAAGGCCGTCAGCATCTGTTGGTCATCCGAAATATTTGCGTCGCAAGAGGAATTGCAGAGCTGCGGGGAGGCAAAGCCACGGTTATGCTCACGA
Source organism: Rhipicephalus microplus (assembly GCF_043290135.1). Taxonomy (NCBI): domain Eukaryota; kingdom Metazoa; phylum Arthropoda; class Arachnida; order Ixodida; family Ixodidae; genus Rhipicephalus; species Rhipicephalus microplus. The sequence continues at coordinate 27,160,185 of NW_027464587.1, forward strand.
ATTTCAGCAATGAGTACAAACATGTAAACAAAGGAACAACGGTCGCATACATCGAAGAAATTGTCGAAGCCACCAGTGCTTTCGCCCTCGCCGATTCTGCGGAACCTGCTCAGAGGAACCAAGTCCCTCCCATAGCTTTCGACGTCAATCCCAGACTTCCGAACGATAAGCAAGAACAGCTCAAGGCCCTGCTCCTGCAATACGAAGATTGCTTTTCGTCGTCATCAAAAATTCGGCAGACCAAAATCACGAAACATCGCATCATAACCGAAGAAAATGCCAGACCACTCCGTCAGAGTCCGTACAGGGTTTCGACGTGAGAACGTGAGGCCATGAAGAAACAAGTTGATGAAATGCTGCGGGATGATATTATCCAGCCATCCAAGAGTCCATGGGCATCCCCCGTGGTGTTAGTGAAGAAAAAGGATGGGACCCTACGTTTCTGCCTTGATTATCGCCGCCTGAACAAAATCACAAGAAAGGACGTGTATCCTCTCCTGCGAATAGACGACGCACTTGATCGGCTCCATAACGCCCAGTACTTTTCGTCAATAGACTTCAGTACTTGCTATTGGCAAATCGAAGTCAACGAAAGAGACCGAGAGAAGACGGCGTTTATAACACCGGAAGGCCTCTTCGAGTTCAAGGTGATTTCTTCGGTCTTTGCTGAGCGCCTGCAAATTTTCAACGCGTTATGGATACAGTACTGGCAGGATTGAAGTGGCAGACTTGTCTTGTGTACTTTGACGACGTCGTGTTTTCCTCGAGTTTCGACGAGCATCTTCGACGCCTTGAAGCTGTACTTCAAGCCATCAAGACGTCCGGACTCACACTGAAGCCAGAATGGGGGGGGGGGGTAAACAACAAGAGGGAAGGCAGGGAGGTTAACCAGGCATATGCCCGGTTCGCTACCCTACGCTGGGGGAATAGAAAGGGGGCATAAAGATGAGAGAGAGAGAGAGGAAAGAGAAGAGAAAGAGAGAGAGAGAGAGAGAAAAGAAAAAAAAGGAGGATTGTCAGTCAATCGGATGGCGCGTATGCAGCGGTGGCACTACACAAAAGTTAAAGGTGGTCACATAGGCCTGTAGTCCTCAAAAAGCACAAGACAGCTATGACTGCTTTTTGAGCCGACGAAAGGCGATGACGGTGTTCCAGTAGCATCTGCACAGAGAGTGGCCGATCGTCCAATTGTCGCAAAGCGTCCGAAAGCTTCTGTGTTTCAGAGGCAAATCGAGGGCAATGGCATATCAGATGGTCGATGTCTTCTTTGGTGCAGCAGACGTCGCATTCCGCATTGTCGGTCAATCCGATGAGGGTTCTATATGCTTTTGTGAAGGCAACCCCCAACCAAAGGCGACAAAGAAGTGAAGCTTCATGTCGACGAAGTCCGGATGGAGGTCGAAGTTCGAGTCGAGGGTTTATTTGGTATAGTCTCGTATGTCTTATGCTTGGGGTGTTCCACTCCTGCAGACTCAGACTACGTGCCAGGTGACGAAGTTGCTTTGCAGCGTCAGTCCTTGACAAAGGAATCGGAAGGGTGTGTTCTTCTTGGTGCGATGTGCGAGCTGCATTGTCTGCGGAATCATTGCCACTGATCCCACAATGGCCAGGAAGCCACTGAAACTTGACCTCGTGGCCTGTTTCTGTGACGTGGTGAACGAGCTTGACAACTTCGTAAGTTAATTGTTCATGGCAACCTCGTCGAAGGACTGACTGCATGCTCTGTAGGGCTGGTTTTGAGTCGGAAAACACAGCCCATTTACTCGGTCTTCGGGATTTGATGTACTCTATGGCGCCACGCAAAGCCGCAAGTTCTGCCGCCGTTGACGTAGTGACATGTGACAGTTTGATTCGCAGAGTGATTTCTCTAGCTGGAATCACCACCGCACCACCAGAACCAGACGCTGTGGTTGAACCATCAGTGTATATGTGCACGTGGTTGTTGTACATTTCGTGCAGATGGCTCAAGCTCAATTGTTTAGGGCTGATGAAGGCAAATTTGATTTTTTCTGTATTCCTGGAATTGAAATACGTACTTGTGGAAGTGCCAGGCACCACGGAGGATACACCAGTTTCTCAGCAGGCGTAAAACCTGACGTAAACGACGCACGATAAGCACAGACAATTGCACTAAATTTCGTGCGGGGCCTCTCAGTAGCGAGGGTTGCCAAGTGGTGGGAAGGATTCCTAGCATGTTGCCTGGGGTACGTACGCATCGTTTCAATGGTGATGTGCGTCATGATCGAGTAGTCCTGTGCAATGGCAATTGTTTCAGCTGTCGATGCGCAGCGGGGTAAACCAAGGCATATCCTAAGCGCTTGGGCTTGAATATTTTGGATTGTGTGCAGGTTCGTTTTGCACGTGTTAGATATAACAGGTAGGCTATACCGCAGAAATCCGGTAAATAATACCTTGTACAGCTGTAACATAGACTCGACAGACATTCCCCAACTTTTCCCAGCAAGAAACCTGAATAAGTGACAAATGGCAGTCAGCCGCTTTTTCACGTAGTTTACGTGGGGTGTCCAAGACAGGTTTCGGTCGATTACGACTCCCAAGAACCTGTGACTCCGTTTGCATGACACCAACTGCCCGTTACTTGATATGCCGTAAGCGGACATTGGTTTTCTGGTGAAGGCCACGACTGCACACTTCTCACTTGCGATTTCAAGCCCTTGTTTGCGTAAGTGGTACGATGTCACTGATGCTGCCTTCTGAAGTCGAGCGCGAAGTTGAAGTCGAGTCACACCTGATGTCCACACACAGATGTCATCAGCATAAATGGAAAGTCGTACACTGCTTGGTTGCTTGCCAACTAGTTCAATGAGTGTTAGGTTGAACAGCGTCGGGCTTAGCACTCCGCCTTGCGGGACTCCTCGGCTGCAGTAACACTCGGGTGTCGGGCCATTCTCTGTCTGCACGTGAAATGCTCTATTCTGTAGGTAGCTCTGAACCCACGTATATATCCTGCCACCGAGTCCCACTCCTTCTAGTGCGCTGAGAATGGCTTCGTGGGTGACATTGTCGTAGGCGCCTTTAACATCAAGAAACAGAGCAGCAGATAACCGTTTGCAGGCCTTCTGGTGTTCTACATATGTCACCAAGTCCACTACATTGTCAATTGACGAGCGGCTTCGTCTGAACCCGGACATTGCATCTGGATATATTTCGTAGAACTCTAAGTACCATTCCAGACGCTTTAAAATAATCCTTTCCATAACTTTTCCCACACAGCTCGCGAGGGCAATCGGGCGGTAAGAGGAAATGTCCAAGGGTGACTTGCCGGCTTTGAGAAGTGGAATCAGGCGACTTGACTTCCATTCCTGTGGAACCATGCCAGTTTGCCAGGAGTCGTTGTACAGCTGCAAGAGTGCCTGCCGAGCTTGATCTTCTAGGTGACACAGAGCGCGGTAAGTGATGCCGTCAGGTCCTGGCGCTGAAGAACGTCTACACAAAGCAAGTGCAGCCTTTAGTTCGTCCATTGAAAACGGAATCTCTATTCAGGGATCACGTGAGGATACAGAAAAGTCGGGTGTCTTTGTTCCAGTTGAATTTGAGCCGCAGGCAATCCTTCGACAGAAGGAATCTGCGACATCAATCTCTTCGCAGCGTAAGTGAAGTGCCAGAGATTTTAATGGATAGCGCTAAGTAATGGTTGTACGAAGACCCCGGACAGTTCTGCAGATTAGTGGCAGAGGCTTTCTCGGATCCAAAGACTCGCAAAAAGATACCCATCGTTGCTTGTCCAACTTGTCCATGTGACGCTGTATTTTCTTTTGTGTGCGTCTGGCCACTCTCAGATCATCGAGTGACCTCGTGCGTCTATAACGTCCTTCTGCACGACGACGAATCCCTCGGAGTTTCTCGAGATCAATGTCCATATCAGTGCGAGATGAGCTCACCGGAAGCGAACGCGTCGTTGACTGTATGGCACTCTTCATTGCGTCCTCTAGATTGAAAGGTGAGGCGCCAACATAGTCTTCCATGATTAACTTGTATTTTTGCCAATCGGTGCACTGGACGGCTCTGGAGGACTTGAGACTTGGAAAGCCGTCAATCTTTAGGTATGTTGGGATGTGGTCACTACCCCTTGTTTCCAAATGCGAAAACCAGTGCACTCTGCGTGTGAACGAGCGTGAGACGAAAGTGAGGTCCAGGCAACTGCTATAGGCCGATCCGCGCAGATAAGTAGGGCTGCCGTCATTCACGAGGATAAGTTCACATTCAGAAGCGAAAGACAATAATTGTCTACCTCTAGTGTTGACCCTGGAGCTTCCCTATAAGTAGTGGTGGGCATTGAAGTCACCAGTTATCACCCATGGCTGGAGAGTTGAATTCAAAATTCCGCGCAAGCGCTCTAGGTCTAGACGACTTGATGGATGTAAGTAGGCTCCGATGATGGTGAATGTGGTTTTCTTGTTTTTTACTGTTAGGCAAACGTACTGGTTTTCTTCGTCAGGGGGAACAGGGTGATGAACATAAGTTAAGTCGCACCGTATGAACACAATGACCTTGCTGCGCTCTCCGTGGGTAGAAGACATAGAGCACTCATATCCAGACAGTCTCATCTGGGCTGACAGGTTCGGCTCACAAATCACAATTATGGAGAACTGGTTCGTGAATACATATTGCCGGAACTCGGACATACGCGCCCTAAGTCCTCTGGCATTCCACTGAAGGACAGATGCGTTCTTGACCTCCTCGCGAAAGGATAACATGTTGCGGGCCATCGTTTTACCTTAGAGCTGCAAGCACCGGACTCAAAGTGTCCAGCACTTGGAGTGCGCTCTGCGCTGATGGGGTGTTCATGTTGCTTAGGAGCATGCGCATTGCGCTCATAAGGGTCTGCAACATGTTGATGACCTGGCGATCCTCAGTTGTCTTTTCATCAGTGGTTCGTGATGGCATCGAGGTTGGCGGGGATCGATGCACTTCTGAAACAGGCTGTGTTCGTGGAAGTGATGGCCACTCTTCACGAGGTGGGAGTCTTGACTCTGATTCTGTTTTCGGTGTATCCGTCTTCGCAAAGCTTGACGATGGGGGGCCAGTTCTTCTTGCTTGAGATGACGGGACTCTATCGGCAGATGCCACGTTGCGTGATGATCTTCTGTGGTGACGCCGATGTCGCCTGACAGTAGCAGCGGCTTCCCTATGCGTTGAATTGTCGCGCACCATGCGTTTCAGCACCGCGCGTTCATTTCTCACTCGTGGGCAATCTTTAGACGACGCTTTATGAGCGCCGTGGCAATTGGAGCATTTGAACGCAGTTGCGTGGCAGGCGTCTTCTGAATGAGGTTCGGCACACCGCGGGCACACGACATTGCTGGTACATACTCCTTTGACATGTCCGATCTTGAAGCATCTGAAGCATTGTAGGGGCTTCGGTATGTATGGACAGACCTGATGGCGAACGTGGCCAACTTTGACGTGTGGGGGAAGATTGTCTCCCTCAAAAACAATCTTCAGGCATCGTGACTGACCAAGCCTTGTGATGTGCTTGATGAGGATGTCGTCTGTAGTTGGCTTTATCAATATTGGGAAATCGTCAGCGGGAATGGAAATGTCCACGTCATAAATGACGCCAACACTGCCCTTACAGTCAGTGGGGATCACTGATTTAACTGTGTCTCTGTCGATTTCCGAGATGTTCTGTAGGCTTTGCAGCGCACTACGGTGTAGAACATCAACTGCCAGAATATTCTTCCGTGAGTTGATCCTGACGTCTTTAATTTCATTTGGAGCGAGTCCTTCGAGGTATGCAGAGAGGACTTGCCTGTTAAGTCGCCGTAGGTTGGCTGAAGGGTCCGCAGCCATGAAGAGTATAGTGTGTGGCCAACGCTGCGCGGTAGCCTACACCGTGGATATAATCGTCGTCGACGATGTTCGTAGCAGTCTTCTTTTTGCGTTGCGGCTCATGACGACTGTGTAGTCGTCATCCGATGACTCGAAACCGTCGGAATAGAGCTCCGTTGCCTCGCTGTCTGTGCCACTTGAGGTAGGTCCCACGTTTTCTAGCCGCTGCCAGGCGTAGCGGTTGTCCACCTCGAAAATCCTGAGAGGCTTCTTCATCCATTCTCGCAAGGAGGAAGCAGCAGCTCCCAGAATTTGCGGTAAAACAAATAGAAAATTTGAGACAAGGGTACAAGCGTTCTATGAAATAGACACTTCGTCGTCGTCGTCCCCTGAAGCCAGAAAAGTGCAGATTTGCGTATGAGGCGCTCTTGTTTCTGGGGCGCGTTATCAGCAAGTCTAGAGTTCGTCCCGATCCACGGAAAACAGCCGCCATTGCCGACTTCCCGCCGCCCACTGACAAGAAGGCCGTGCGCCAATTTCTGGGCCTGTGCGCCTATTATAGGCGGTTCGTGAAAAACTTCGCCCGCATCGCCGATCCTCTCACTAACTTTACCAAGGCCGACGTGGAATTCAAGTGGGAAACGCCAGAGGAACACGCTTTCCAGGAGCTTAAACATCGCCTCCAGACGCCTCCGTTACTTGCCCATTTCGACGAATTCGCCGAGACAGAAATACATACTGACGCAAGCAGCATAGGTCTTGGCGCCGTTCTTGTGCAGAGGGCTGACGGACTTGAAAGGGTTATTAGTTACGACAGCCGATCGCTATCCAAAGCAGAAGCAAATTATTCCACAACAGAAAAGGAGTGCCTCGCCATCATCTGGGCTACGTCAAAATTTCGCCCCTACCTCTACGGCAGGCCCTTCAAAGTTGTGAGTGACCACCACGCCTTGTGTTGGCTAGCCACCTTGAAGCACCCTTCTGGTCGCCTCGCACGATGGAGCCTGAGACTTCAAGAATATGACATTACTGTCATTTACAAGTCCGGCAAAAAACACTCCGACGCCGACTGTCTCTCTCGTGCGCCTGTCGACCAACCGCTACCCGACGACCCGGATGACGACTACTTCTTGGGAACGATAACTACCGACGACTTCGCTGAACGACCGTGGGCCGACCCGGAACTTAAGGCCCTAATAGAATACCTCGAAGGCAGGAGCGCCGAAGTCCCGAAGGTATTCAAGCGCGCACTTGCGTGGTTCTTTCTACGAAACGGTCTTCTACAAAAGAAAAACTTTTCACCACTTCGAGCTAAGTACCTCCTTGTGGTACCTTCAGCTCTGCGACCAGAACTCCTGCAGGCCCTGCACGACGATCCGACGGCAGGGCACCTCGGTGTTTCTCGCACGCTCGCGAGGATACAAGAAAGGTACTACAGGCCACGTCTTACCACCGACATCACTCGTTATGTGAGGACATGCCGGGACTGTCAGCGACGCAAGACACCGCCGACAAGGCCAGATGGACTTCTGCAACCAATTGATCCACCTCGCCGACCTTTCCAGCAGATTGGTATGGACCTACTAGGGCCGTTCCCGACGTCGGCTTTCGGAAACAAGTGGATCGTGGTAGCTACCGACTACCTCACCCGCTACGCCGAGACAAAAGCCCTGCCAAAAGGCAGTGCATCCGAGGTAGCTAAGTTCTTCGTCGAAAATATCGTCCTACGTCACGGCGCCCAGGAGGTCCTTATCACCGACAGAGGAACGGCATTCACTGCCGACTTAACTCAAGCGATCTTGGCATGCAGCCAAACAAACCACCGCCGGACGACAGCGTACCACCCACAGACCAACGGCCTCACCTAGCGGCTTAACAAGACGATCGCCGACATGCTGTCAATGTACGTCGATGTCGAACACAAGACGTGGGACGCCATTCTTCCGTATGTGACCTTCGCATACAACACGGCGGTGCAGGAGACGACGCAGATATCTCCATACAAATTGGTCTACGGAAGGAGCCCGGCAACGACGCTCGATGCCATGTTACCCAACTTCACCGACGAAGAAAACCTCGATGTGAGCGAGTACCTTCAACGCGCCGAAGAAGCCCGACAACTTGCGCGTCTCCGTATCAAGAATCAACAGACGACTGACAGCCACCGTTAGAACCCTCGCCAACGCTTCGTGGAATACCAGCCCGGTGAACGTGTTTGGGTGTGAACGCCGATACGCCGACGTGGACTAAGTGAAAAGCTTCTGCGACGCTACTTCGGACCGTACAGGGTGGTTCGACGTCTCGGCCCACTTGATTACGAGGTTGTGCCCGACGGCATCACGAACTCTCAACGACGCCGATCGTGACCTGAAGTCGTCCATGTCGCGCGCCTCAAGCTGTTTCATGCGCGTTAACAAACTGAAACAGTGTTTTTTTTTGTATTAGTGTTGCATCGTAATTTATTCATTGCACTTTCTTGCATTATTATTGTACCTTCATCTTTAGTTAAAGCATCGGGACGATGCCTTTTTTCAGAGGGGGCAATGCCACGTTCCATTTCCCAAGTTTTTGTTATCGTCCCAAAACACCACACGATTCTCAGCGCAAACCGTGCCTGCAGTTTTCGAGAAGGTTCCAGACTGTAGTAGATCATTTCGATAAGATCACGCCCACTGTACGAACGGTACAGATTGTTCTGGAACCTACGCCACCGCCAGCGATAACGCTAGAACATTCGACGGCAAGAGTATAAATGCCGGCGCGCTTCGCCGCTTGTCAGTTGTTGAACGAAGGCCGACGCTCCGTTCGCCGCTATCAGTCCGAGACTGCTGTCTGTGCAAGACTGCTGCTGTAATTGGACTTTCCGTTTACTGGGCACAGGTTCACCCAAATAAACAGTTAAATCCCAACACGAAGTCTCCTGTCTTCGGTCACGTCACGATCCCGTGACAATATATATATTGTAACGGAGAGAAAAGAGACAACACCCGATTCTGGGCCAGCTGTTCTTATTCTGCTTCTTCTTCCTCGCTCGCCTAGCATGCGCGTCTGTGCCAGAGTGCCAGTTTCGGTCTTCGTCGTCACACTCGACCATGACTGCAAGCATTGTCGATGGGCCACACTACAATGTTCATGTGGGTGAGGCTAGCTGCAGCAGTTGACATTGCTTCAGGTGGGCGGGGTTGGCTGCATCGTCGTGGTCGGCCCCGACCACGCTGGAAGTTTGTCGAAATTGGCTCTGGCGGCCGACCCTGGCTATGTCGCCCAGGTCGTTCGCCATATCGTGGTGGGGACTGGGTCCTGGTTGGTCCCTTTGTTGATGATGACTCCGCGGGACGACATGGACTGTCGCGTAGCAGTCTACAGCCTCGGCCACGCTGCGACTTTTCAGAGAAAGTAGTTCGACTCGTTTTCCTTTAGTGGACTGAGCAGGCATTCTCGCGTAGAAGTTTCCTGCGGTGGTGTGGTTTTCTTGGAGATGGTTCTGGCGGGCGGCCCCAACTGGATCGACATGGTCGCAGGTTGATCACAGAACACTTTCCTTTGTCCCACCACATTTTAGAAAACAGGGCAGGAAATGGTGGATCCGGCAACGAAACGAGTAGCATCTTATGCAGCGGTCTGCGCAATTTTCTGCGGATCAAGAGACGTTTTTCGGTGGGATTAGACATCTGCACGAACTTGGGGTGAAGTCATCGTGCTGACCTGTGGCGTGGCTCCTGCGCCGTGACTTGCGTAGTCCGTGACTGTCGCTATGCAGTGTTGTCGCTATGGGGCTCCCGGACGCTGTAAATTCCGCGATTCTTGAAGCCACGCTGCGTACTGGCGGGAGATCCTCGACGAAAGCCGTTCCGAAAATCGGAGACTCTGCCGATTCAGGCAGTGCATGCGTCGCACGCATATCCTCTTCCGTGTGGTCAGATGGGATGTTATTAGACTCAGCGGAAATACCTGTCCCATTTAGTGATAGAATGTCCAGTAGGATGGGGGCCGGTGCCTCTAAGTCGACTGGACGACCTGCGTTGGGGCCTCTTGCGGAGCGTTGCGCAAAGCTTGCCATCAGGGACCTGCCGGACACAGCTGCACCGTCGGGCCAGTGCTCCTCAGGAGCTCTAAATACGACAGCAGAAATGCCTGTGCAAGGCAGAGTTACACGATCGTGATTGTTCCCTACATCTTGGTCACCGAGAGATGACAGGATGGTAGGGGCTCAAATCGCATCCTCTAGGTCGGGCTTTTCCCGAGTTCCGTCCTGAGAGAAGGTCGAGTTACATGGGCAGGTGGCACAGGGAATCGGACCGAAAGCAGCTATGAGCTTGACGCTCCACTCCGCCCATGACTGCTGCTTCCAACCTTCATACCGGTGCCACGCCACTGCACCTTCCGATGACGGTCTATGGCCACATACCATTTCTGATTCTCTGTCTAGGCCGCGCGCATTGCTAGCGTGTTGACGGTTGCCACCCAGCTGTCGGCGTCGTTCCGGACCCCGTCGAATTCCGGCAGTTCGTAGGGGGACGGCGACGGTGGGGTGGCACGTGAGAATGCGGATATCACTGAGGCAACGCCGTCGAGCTGGTCTGAGAGCTGCAGGAGGGTGCCCCAAAGCTGCCTGCGTTGCTCCAATGGGCTTGCCTCAAGGTCGTGCGAGGCAGCTACATCCAACACGGCGTTAGTGGCACGCAATTCTGGCAACATTGTAGGAGCTCGCTCGGAGATTGACGCTGTCAGATCGTTAGTCTTGACGCGGAGTAGCGGGATGGTACGCCGCAGGTTCGCGGCGCTGTCGTGTGTGAAGTCCGAAGCGTTGGTGATCGTGGTATTCGAATGAGTAGCGGTTGCGGCACTCATGCCGGTGAGGTTTACGAGCAGAGAAGCCTGGACGACGTTGCCTGGCAGCTCGTATGTTGAAAGAGTGCGGCAGCGGGAATGTAGGCCATGGGAAGCGTGAGCGTCATTCCCAAAGGACAGGAGCCGGTGCGGATCCCTGCCGCGAAACTGTGGCAGGGTGTCAATAAGGTCATGCCCTACAACCCCAGGGGAGGCCTGGACGCCATCCACTGGTGGTTTGAAGGGTAGCTGAAGCGGCGGGTGGGACCCCATTGCCAAGGAAGCGTGAACGGCGTTCCTCGATGGAGAAGCCCGCACTGCCGACGAACCACGAAGACACGTACCGGTGGCTTCCCACAGAGCGTTAACTTGTCGGCTTGCGCTGACGGCAGAATTCATAGCCAAGGACGCGTGGATGGCGTCCTTGTGAAATGGTACCGGTAACGTGTACTGCAGCCGCCGAGGAAGCCTTGACGCCGTCCCCGTACGGTGATGGCGGTGGCAGCAGGTGAACAGCTGCCGAGGAGGCCTTGACGCCGTCCTCAAGCGGCGCTTATTGCAGCTGTCCCGGATGACGAAGCCAAGACGTAAGGCTTCTTCTTCGTCGACTGCGCCATTGTAACGGCGAGAAAAGAGACAACACCCGATTCTGGGCCAGCTGTTTGTTTGTTTGTTTGTTTGTTTGTTTGTTTGTTTGTTTGTTTCTTTGTTTCCCTGGGATGATGGCTCATCCCCACTCAGGAGGATCGGCCAAGAAAGTGTAGTGCACTTTTTCTGTGATCATTTTAACTATGTGTAATGAATTTGTATTATAATAAGACTAATGTAAAAAACAACATAAAAAAGAGCAAACGAGAAAAAATAGAAAAGTCAAGTCGAGCAATTTCGAAATTTGAGGTGTTATGATTACCACTCAGCTGCGTTTACTTCACTTTGCCCTGGGGAGTAATAAATAATAATTTTTTGATTGAAGATCACAAAGGTGTACGCTTGGTTGCCTGAATATAATCGCAAACGGCATTAGAGCATCCCTGTGGCAATGTCCCAAAACTGAGGCACCAAAGCTTAGCGCCGTTTCCGCCGTCAATCTAATGCCTATTTTCAGAAATGGCATAACTAGTAACCGTTTTTCGAAGTATAGCGTAGCGGCGACAATACAGAAAATAATGTTCTAGTGATTCCATTTCTCCACAGAATGCGCAGAGGGGTGATGTTGTCTGACCATCTCTGTGTAGATACAGGTTAAGAGGAGGACACGACATCGAAATTTAGTAATTAAAACTTCAAGCTGTTCTTATTCTGCTTCTTCTTCCTCGCTCGCCTAGCATGCGCCTCTGTGCCAGAGTGCCAGTTTCGGTCTTCGTCGTCACAATATATATATACGGTAGAAAAAGAGGTCGACAAACGTGCGAAAACACAAGTTTTACTAACGTTTCGGCAGGTGGGCCTGCCTTCGTCGGAGTGAAGGCAGGCCCACCTGCCAAAACGTTAGTGCTGGCTGTTTTCACTTCTCGGTGAAAACAGCCAGCACAAATGATTACTTCTAAGACTGCTGGCTGTTTGCACCGAGAAGTGGTAAACCCCTTTTACCTTTCCACTCAGCTTATTCAAAATTGGTGAAAAGCGGTATCATTAAAGGTTGCCTGGTAAATGCTCTCAAGAGGTCATGCCCGCACTCGATACAATGCAGTTT